>NC_056726.1:767500-996978 GCF_019279795.1 Protopterus annectens | reverse complement strand
AAGGTATGGGGGTTAAGCAAGGTAGGAATAGGAAACGTACATTCAAGTGAGGCATGTGTTCACAGTGTCCATACATTAGTAATGTGGAGGGTTTATTTTTGGAATCGGGAGACAAGAGAATTGTAGCAAAAGGAAATAGCACATGTGAGAGTAGTGGGGTAGTTTATATTGCAAAGTGTGTTTCATGTCCAGCATTTTATGTTGGAAAAACTGAAGGAAAAGAATATATGAACATATTAATGCTATAAGGACCACAAATCTTAGTAATGCTTTATATAAACATACCTTGGAGTGTGCTTTGGCCAAATTTCATTTTTTTTGCTTTGGAGGAGATTCTTAAGGATTTAAGGGGCTGGAATGTGGGAAACATGAATAGAGTATAGAGAATTATACTGGCAAATAATCTTGGATGCCAGTAAATTAATGGGGTTAAATGATGCAGTTTCTTTAGCCCTGGTCTTGCAGCTTAGGGCAGCTAGACTTTAAGGGCATTATTTTAACTAGTTTGTAGTTTCCCACCTATTCCTGGGATGAACCTCGAGTTGATTTTTGTTGCGCTGACACAATTTCACCGCTAGATGGTGGTAGAGTATTTTAAGAGGGTTTTTATTTGTATTGAAGTAAGTGAATTTTAAATGTGTATTTAAATAACAGTATTGAAACAAAGTTTGTATTTTGGTTTTTAATAGTATGTTATTGACAGATTTAATTGGAACATTAACCTTTTAGATGGATGTCTTTATTTATGTGTATGTAAATATTGGATTTGGGGAAAGATTTTTATTGGTGGGGTTGGTTTTGTGGTTTGGGATAAATGTCGACAGGTTTCAGATGTTTTCCTTTACATCTGATTAAGTCTCTTGACAAAAACGCCGGTGATTTAGTTAAGGCATTTATGTATTTGTGTGCTGTGTTCTTTGTAATAAAGCCTTCTTACCGTTACTGTGCTGCTCGTTTTTGGAGGGGCCCTTCCGAGTGCTTTTTGGGGGAGTTGTTAGTTTATTTCGGCACTGGTCTTCATTTTTTGTTGTTTTTAGATTTGAAGTTAATCTGTTGCTTTGTCAGTGCTTAAACACCGCAATTGTTCCATTTTTTGTAATGTCATTTGCAGAGCACAAGATAAGGTGTAAATGAGCATTATTATATGGGAATGGGTAATGAGCACAGCTCTGTTGTGTAATCTTCTGAGTAGCATGGGTTGTTTTTCTGTAAATCTCACAACAGAAATCATCTTCACTCTACATACCCATCTTTTGTACTGAACACTGTGCATTATGTCCTGAAGTAGCAATATGGGCAAGTATGAAGTGGCACAGACTGCACATTGCTGCCTTGACATTCATCTTCAGTGTATTCCTCGGGAGCCTTGAATAGTCTTCCTATAAAGAGATAGGTTTGTAGGTAAGTACTAGGCTATCTGCCCTAGGACCTATAGAAGCCTAACCAAACGAGGTTCCCTGGCTTTTGCCACCCAAGAAAATTATTTTCCTGTACCCCTGTTGAGCAGAGCCAAAGCAGTGATCCCAGGTATGAATTTCCTATTTCCCATCCAACTGTCAAGATTCCTGTTAAAGAGGGTTAATGAGGAGCTTTGCTTGACATGAATGGGGCAGCCTATTCCAGAGCAAGGGAAGTCTCTGGGACAGGAATCTATCCCTACAGCATGTTCTGTTTATTGCAGTGACAAGGTTTAGGCCACTGGAGCATGTGGCTCGGAGAGATTGCGATTTCTTTAAGTGCAGCATGTCCATCAGGTCTGGGTTAGACATGGCTTTCTACGTTAGGTAGAGGTTGCCTCGAACTAGGCAATATGCGACGGAGTAGAGCTGGAGTTTTTTGAGACTGTCGGCATAAGGCATCTGTTTGAGGCCAGTAATCCTCTTAGTGAGATATTTCTGTGGCCTTTCCAGCTGTTGCAGATGTCTTGCGATGTACATGCCAAACGGGGTGCTGTACTCTATGATGGGGTCTAATAAGGGATGAGTAGAGAGGAACAATGGCATCTCTTTTTCTAGAGGAGAACCGCTTTTTGATGGTGTGCCACGTAGAAGGATTTCCTGACTATTGTGGCGACGTGACGTGATTATCAAAGGAGAGACTACTATCCACCTGTGTGTCAAGGTCTCATCTCACTTTCGGTATTTAGTAGGCAACTGCCTATGTGGTAGTTCATGGGTATGGTATTTTTCCCAAAGGGAAAGACAGTGCACTTGTTGGCAGTGAGCTTTAGGCCATGACTTTGACACCAAGCATCAGTCTCAGTGAGGCCTTTTTGTAGAATGTCCACATCCTTAGGTGAATTGATTATGGCTCCTAGTTTGCAGTCATCTGTGAATTTCATTAGCCAGAGACCACCTGTATTAGCCTGGACTTCAGAGAAGTAGGTACCGAACAGGAGAGGACCCAGGACAGAACCCTGTGGTACTCTGCTTGTCACTGGTCTGAAGTTGGATTTGGAGTCGGCTACTTTCACTGTGTGGGTTAGTTGGCCACCCATCTTGTGACATAGGGATTTATGCCTAGTCTAGTGAGTTTATCTATAAGGCCAGAGTGAGGGATGGTGTTGAAAGCCTTGGTGAGGTCAAGATAGGCTGTGTGCACCACCTTACCCTTGTCTGCGGTTCTGTTGACTGCTTTGAAAAAATCAATCAGGTTTAGGAGGCATGATGTAGCTTTTACAAACCCAAACTGAGTGGGGTCCAGAGTTTGGATGTTACCTATGTCTTTGTTTATAAGCTCTAGGATGATGCATTCCATGGCAGTACAGACCAGGGTCGTCAGGCTAATGGGGCGGTAGTTCCCAGGGTCAGTGGTGGCACCCCCTTTGTGGAGTGGGATAACTGTCACTGTGCATCATTCCATAGGCACAAAGCCTAAAGTGAGGCTATGGTTGAACATGGTACTTAGGTGGGGTGCCAATTTGTTCTGTAGTTTGTGCAGAACGCAGCCTGGGATGTTGTCTGGTCCCATGGATGCTGTGTTCTTGGCTTTGGAGAGTGCGGTCTTTACCTGTGTGACTGTGATTTCAGGGGCTTTGCAATCATCCGGTATGGAGATGGGCCCTTGGGAGGGTGAGGGGGGGTGAAATTAGCACTGAACCTATCTGCCAGGATGTTGGGTATATCAGTTAGTTCGATAAATGTAGTGCTATTGTGCTGTAGTTCAGAGCAGATTTGAGTGTTGGCATTGAGTTTCTTGACATAGCTGTAGAAGGCATTGTGGTTGTCTTTAGAATCCTTGGTGATTTTATTTTCATAACTATCTTTGGAGGATTTTATGAGGGGTCTCAGCTTCTTGCTGATGCTGACCAGGGAGTTCCTGCAGTCTTGGGATTTTACTCTTTTTTGCAACAGTTTATTCCTTCTGTTGTAGAGCTTGTTTATGGCAGGGGACCACCAGGTTGGCTTCCTTTTTTGGAGGATAGCTTCTTGGTTCTGTTGGGGATGGCATAGTCCATTAACTCGTGTATATGCCTATACAGTGCATTTGTATATGATTCAGCAGGCGTGCCACTATTTTCCATCTGTGTGGGTGTAATGAAGTTTGCCACTTCTGACTTAAGAAGTATGAAGCTGGCTTTGGAAATTTTTTTACGATGATTTCCTTAATGGGGAGGGGAGGCGGGATATGGATGTTTAGGGTGATTATCTTATGGTTGGACCTGACCAGCGAGGAGCGGAGCATCTGTTAACTATATTGGTAATGACTAGGTCCAGGATGTTGCTACCCCATGGTAGGCGTATGGTTCATAGGTTCATACTAGGCTATCTGCCCTAGGGCATTTATAAGCCTAGCCAGAGTGTGTGTGGCTTTCACCACCCCTTAGGATGAGAATACTATACCCATTAGTTTGCTGTGCCTCTGTCCAGCAGTGACACAGAGATGATTTCCGGAGTAAACCTACGATCTCCCATCCACTCTTCAAGATTTCTCTTGAACAGAGTCAGTAAGGGGCTCTGCCTCACATGGACTGGGATTCTGTTCCATAGTGTAGGGAGTTTCTGGGTGATGAATCTGTCCCTCCAGCACGTCCTATTTATATCCGTGTTGAGGTTTAAGTCTCTTGCTCTCGTGGCTCTGGTGGATTTGGATTTTTTGAGGTGGAGCATGTCCATTAATTCCGGGTTGGACATGGCCTTGTATGTCAGGCACAGATCACCTCTGAGCAGACGGTATGCGACTGAATAGAGCTGGAGTTTCTTCAGTCGGGCATCATATGACATATGTTTGAGCCCCTTTATCCTTTTGGTGAGGAACTTTTGGGGTCTTTCCAACTGCTGCAGGTGTCGGTTAAGGTACATTCCGAATGGGGTGTTGTACTCAATCATTGGTCTGATAAGTGAAGAGTACAGGGGTACAATGACCTCTCCTGATCTGGATGTGAATCCCTTCATGATCAGGTGGGCAATGTAGAAGGTCTTCCTAACCACTTTGGCAATGTGAGTGTCAAAAGAGAGGTTACTGTCAACTTGGGTCCCCAGGTCCCTGATAACTTCTTCCGTGTTTAATGGATTACCACCTATGTGGTAATTAGGGGTTACCTTGTTTTTCCCAAAGGGTATGACTATACATTTTTTGGCATTTAGCTTAAGGCCATGGCTCTGGCACCAGTTATCCATTTCTATGAGACCTCTCTGGAGGATGTCTGTGTCTGATGGAGTGTCAATTATGGTGCCCAGTTTGCAGTCATCTGCAAATTTTGTCAGCCACAATCCCCTATGTTTGCCTGCACTTCAGAAAAATAAATGCCGAACAAGAGGGGCCCAGGACTGAGCCCTGTGGGACACCGCCGTGACCGGCTTAGAGTCTGACATGGCACCAGCAACTCTAACCCTGTGTGTTCTATCCTTGAGCCAGTTTGCAACCCATCTTGTGACATATGGGTTTACATCTAAGCTGGTGAGCTTTTCTATGATGCCCGAGTGGGGTATTGTGTCGAACGCTTTTGCTAGGTCAAGGTAGGCTGTGTGAACTGCCTTACCCTCATCAATGGCCTTAGTGACTGTTTCGAAAAAGTCGACCAAGTTCAAGAGGCAGGATCTGCCCTTGACAAAGCCAAATTGGGTAGGATCCAGTGTCTGTAGGTCCCCAATGTCTTTATTTATGAGTTCCATTATGATCCTCTCCATAGCTTTGCAGACAAGGCTCGTCAAGCTTATGGGGCGGTAATTTCCAGGGTCCGTAGAAGCACCGCCTTTGTGGAGTGGGACAAGCTGGTCCAGGGCATTGGAATTGAAGAATTCCAGAAAACGTTGGACAAATGAGTTAGTACGAGTAGTTTTCCCAGTTGATGGAGGGGTAGTTGAAATCTCCCAAAATTAGGGTATTGGGCTGTACCTTGATATTATCCAGTATATCAAGAAACATGGAGTGGGCTTCTTGAGGCATGGCGGGGGATCTGTAACATGCTACAACCTGAATTGCAGTCTTGCCCAGTGCTAATTGTACTTGGATAATTTTGGAGGCATTATGTTGCGCAACTAGCTTGGAGGTGTGGATATCCTTTATGAATATGGACACACCTCCTACTTTAGTGTTTCGGTTCAGGTTAAGTGGCTGAAAGGTGTGGTAAGAATTTTAGCCTGGTAATGCAGGGGTGCTCTCTGGAGCCTTAAACCAGGTCTCTGTCACTGCACAGATGTCAGTGTTCTACATCTTATGGAGAGCCTCGAGTGTGTGTGCATTTTGAGGTTTAGACTTCTAGCATTGAGTAGCATTACCCTTAGATTTCACTTGTTTATTTCTACTATGGTGGTGTGTTTCACGTTTGAGCCTTGCCTAAAAAAGGCACTATAGGGGCGGCAAGAGCCTTAGCTAGTATCCGGAATCCCAGTGGCGACAGGTGCAGGACATCTCTGGCAAAGCATCATGGCCTGTCAGTCATGTTGTCCCAGGCAGACAAATACTGGATCCTCTTTGAATGACATTAGACACATAGCCAGTTGTTGAAGTCAGTCATTTTATCCTTTTACTGTGGTATCATTCTGGGCGATGGCAGGATGCTACTCAGGGCTAGTGTCATACCTGCCTGGCCCACATTGTCAGAGAGTTCCTCCATGTCTCTTTTCATGTAGTCCAGGGGAGGTACTTCTCAGGTCATTCACTCCAACATGAACAATGACAGAGTCATACTTGTTGTGGAGTGACCTGAGTGCGTACATTATATGGTGGATCCTGGCACCCAACAGGCAGCTGACAGTAACTTTCTCTTTGTTTAACCTGGAGAGAGGGACGTCCGTGTGCCTGACTATAAAGTCCCCAATGACTAGTGTGTTGGGCATGTTGGTTTGCCTTATGGGCTGAAGTTGTGTGGCACATTGATTTTGTGGGCTGTGTGTCGTTCGGGTAGTGTTGGGGGGGATTGATTGTGTTTCAGCTTTGGAGGTCTCTGTTGTTTGGGCAGATTTTTATTGATAGCCTCCAAGAATGTATGTTTTGTGTTACTGTGTATGGGTTTGGATTGTGCATGTTTTGATGGACTTCGTGTTGAGTGTGGTGTGGTGTTAACCTCCTCCTCTCGACTGTCTAGTCCAGTCTTGAGTGGAGAGAGCTTGACTTCCAATTTGGTTATATAAGTGCATCTCTCACAAGTAGTGTTGGATGGTAGGAGGAGAGGGTTGTCTGTGTACATGAGACAATTGCTACATTGCCCCAAGATGCCTAGATTCATCAGGTGGACAGGAGAAAACACTGGGAGCTGACCCTTGGACATGCCTTGTTAGTGCTTATTTATTTAAGTACTGGGAGCTGATTTCCTCTTGATTAGTGAGGAAAGTTGAGTGTTGTAGTAATTTGTAGATTATTTAGTGCTTGCAGCGAGATTTGGAAGTGCTGAGCACAAGGAACAGTCTGAGTGCTAAAACTAGAAGACTGGCTAGTTCAAGAGAACAGAAAAGGTTTAGAGTGCTAAAACTGGGAGGCTGGCTAGTTCTAAAGGAAAATCTGAAGTGCAAACTTTCTGGCACCGGGAATAGTTTAACTGCAGTTAAACGCCACTGTGCGATGCGCAAAACCGCTCAAACACAGTTTTTTAAACAGAAAGATGAAAGGAATAGAAATAGCCCAAATCGGCCAATAAAACTACAGATTCTGAGCTGAAACCACTCCTCCAGGTGACAGGCTGTTTCAAAACTTACCACTCTAACTGATGAACAGAGAAGCTTCCCTTTTTATCTTTGAAAGGTCTGGGCAACACAGAACTTACAAACAGCCCAGAATTCAGCAAAGTCTGAAAACTGGACTCAACCAACTTTAGAAAGGTGGGAAACAAGTACAGAGAGAGAATTTTTTTTCCCAAAAGTTAAAGCAGATACAATAATAAAAACACTTTTAAAGCAGAAAAAAGGCTATCACACTTGAGTGTGTGACCCTTGACAATTAAACAGATGAAAAACCCTTCAAAACAATAAATTAAAATGCAATAGTATAAGAATTAAAAAAAAAACAGTTCAAATAAGTAGCATAGTTAATAAAAAAAAAATGGTTGGAATAATGCGGCTGGCAGAAGTAAGCAATAAAAAGAAAAACAGAGGTACTTAATCCACTCAGTCTCCCTTTTCTCCCTGCTGCTGTAGGACTCTGCAGGACACCCAGGCAAGCTCTTGCTGAGGTAATATAAGCGCAAAAACCGTGCAAACACTGGTTTTAAAACAGCAAGATGAAGGGAATAGAAATAGCCCAAACTGGCCAATAAAACTACAGATTCTGAGCTGAAACCACTCCTCCAGGTGACAGATAGGCTGTTTCAAAGCTCACCACTCTCACTGATGAACAGAGAAGCTTCCCTTTATCTTAGAAAGGTCTGAGCAACACAGAACTTACAAACAGCCCAGAATTCAGCAAATTCTGAAAACCGGACTGAACTAGCTCTAGAAAGGTGGGAAACAAGTACAGAGAGAGGATTTATTTTTGTTTTTTTCAAAAGTTAAATCAGATACAATAATAAAAACTCTTTTAAAGCAGAAAAAAGGCTATTGCACTCGAGTGTGTACAACTGTACACCCCCCCAGTTTCACCGAGCACACACAAACATGCTGTTCTATTTCTGAGTAATATATTTGTATTGCAGCCTGTGACTCTTGTAGTACAACCCTCGCCTGTTAGTATTTCATGCTTGCTTTTATTCTTGTATTTTGTTTTGACAGTGTCTGTATTTATCTGCAGAATATACCCTAATGCTTACTGGATTATGCTTTCATTTTGCAATATGGAACTTCTGAGGAAGAATTTTTGATTGTGCTCTTGGTGATTGGGCTATAAGAGCCAACATAAAACCACTTGGGGAGGACTGCCCTTAATACAAGCCATAGTGTTAAAGCAATGTCAAGGATAAGTTCCTATATTTTGAAGAGCCTGAAGGCATGATGAACTAGGCAGGAAAAATCAGGAGGCAGTGAGTGAACAGTTACTCTGCAGAGACATGCTAAAATACCTGCAGTGTCAGTGTGTTTGTGTCTGTATTATTCTGGAGGTAGAAGGTGTCAGCCAGGTGAGAGCTGATTGTAGCATAAGCAGTACTATATGAAGTACATTTACCTTAGTTCTGTTCAAGTTGTTAGTGATCGTTTGGATCAGGAAGTTGTTAGGAACATGCGCTCGGTTATCTCAGTATAGAAGTTCCATTCATCTTCTTGAGTACCTTTTGCAATTGTGGATCAGCAATTCTGTCTTCATTTAAAATTGTTGCACTTATTTGCTTTGTTCAGCCCTTCTTGTGATAATCACTGAAATAAGTAGTTACTTAACGTGTAGTTAATATTTGATGTGGTATTCAGGTCATATTCTTTGATGCTGTAATTTCTGCTCTATGGGCCCAGGTTGTGACTGAAAAGGGTCTATTACCCAGTTATCAAAATGTAATAAATAAATAAATTTGTTAGTCTGGTTTTGACTTCCTGTGCAGAACGTATGTCAGTGCGATCACTCAGTTGTGAAATCTCTACCTCAACTTCAGAGGCTGTGATTCATTCCTGACCTTCGGTCACTCTTTTTGGAGTTTGCACATTCTGTCTGTCCTTTTGTGTTTTCGTAAGGTACTTCTATTTCTTCTAATTCACAAAAACATGCTGGTTTACTGACTGAACTAAAAATTGTTCAAAGACGACATGTTTATTTCTGCCCTTGTGATTTAGGTTGTAACTGAAAAAGTTCTCCTAACCAGTCTGCTTGTCCCTTTTAACAGATGACACAATTAGATTATATTAAAAAAATAGCATTAAAATGCACCAGTCGTGGTAAACTGCATGCTGATTTGGAGTCTTCACAATCGGACACATAGCACAGAGTGCCACTACTGCCATTGCTTTTTGAGCTCCATGTGTGAATACGCATTCCTTGGTGTGCAGTAGAAGCACATAGCATCCTAAACTGCACTTCACATTCCCATTAATTTTTATAGGTTCACAGGTAGTTACTAGGCTTGCAGTCCAGGGGACTATTGAATAGCCTACCCCAAATTTATAGTTTCCCCAAACCAAGCACACTCTGGTTAAATGACTTATTTAAGGTCACACAGTAGACAGATGAAGGCTAAGGGAGTAAAACCCTGTACCACAGGAATTAGGTCATAACCTTAACTGTCTGTGCCAACTGCCGCATTAATCCTTTGTACCAACTACCATATCTAACAGACTGGCAGATTTCAGTTTGTATTCAGTATATACGGGCAGTTTCTGAAAACTGTGTTTGTACAGCAGATGTGACACTTGCCATGCATAACTGTATGCTATATAGAGAGCATCTTTGATATCTCACAGTATGATTTAATTGATGTTTGTAGACTCGTATCTGTTTGGAAAATGCATAGTCACAGAGCATTTTCTTAAGGTACTGAAGTAGAAAGTTATACCCCAAAACAATGATACTGTTGGATGTGTACCAGGCAACTGGGTACCTCATGTATATAAATTCAAAACAGCTGCCAGTAACTCAAGTAAATCCAGTAATCGTCACATTCAGAAAAAAGTAAAACATGCAGAAGTCAGTGAAACCAAGAGCAATGTTTATTAACTTAAAACAGCGATTCTGAAACTGTGGTCTGTGGATCCCTAGGAGTGCATATGATAAATTCTAGGGGTCCGCGTAGTTCCATTTCTCACTTCTGCAACGACCGATCACCTCTATTAATGAAAAACAGAGACTTTCGTGTCTTACACATTCGTGGCTAACCAGCTGCTTGTCCTGCGTTCTTACAGAAGAATAAGAAGTAATAATTTCCAAGTTTGTGGCTGACGCGGAACAACTGCTTGCTTGCCCTATGTTTTCTGTCTGGCATTTGGAACTTGGAGGGAAATTTCAACAAACTTTTCCTTTCCCTCCAGTCAGACAGTTAATGTGGTTATTTTATGCTGGTCGGTTCCTTTTACCAGTACTGCAGAGCTGATCAAGACGATCTTTTGCAAAGACCCTGAAGATATTTTTTTTTGTTTATTTTTTATTTTTTTTTTGTATACCAAAAACTTATTATTGATGGTCTCCCAATCCAGAACAGTTAACAAATGTTAATTCAAATCAAGATGGCTTTATTAACATTCATTTAGGAATTTTTTCCCCTAAGGCATGAATAGAAAGCATATCTGTAAACAGTCCAGATTTTTGCCTCATAGTTTTGGTCTGCTTCTCATAAAATTGAGTTTTTCTAGCAAGTCCCTGGCAGTTCATTGAGGATTGACATTTAGACTTTATATCCTTCAGAAAAAAAATTGTAGTAATGCAAAACTTGTTCTGTCAGAGCACATGGCTGTGTGTGTGTGTGTGTGTGTGTGTGTGTGTCTGTGTGTGTGTGTAAGATGTTGGTAGTATACCCCTCAACTGTACAAGTTTTTGCAGAATGTCCAGATTTTTGCCTCATATTTTTTGGTCTATTTGTCATAAAATTGTGCTTTTCTGGCAAATCCCTGGCAAATCATTGAAGACTGAAGTCAGAAAATAATGGCAGACATATGAGCTTTAGACTTCATATCCTTCAGAAAGTTCATACTAATGCAAAACTTGTTTTCGTATCAACTTTCTAAGTTTGTAAGAGCAATATTTAAAAGGGGTCCCTATTTTTGGGACTCTGTTCCCCCATTATTTGTGCCTTTGTCCACATTTCTTGGGCTAACTAAGTGGTCGAGAGGTATGGGGTGCAGTGTTTTTAAGTGGAGAAGTTGTGATCTCCGAGCGCATGGGCGTGTGTGTGTGTGTGTGTAAGAGGTAAGTAGTGTCCCCCTCAACTGTCCAGGTTTTTGCAGAATGTCCAGATTTCTGCCCCATATTGTCATCTGTTACTCATAAAAAGGATTGAAGTTGCTAAGTAATAACAGACATTTCAGTTGTTGACTTCATATCCTTTAGAATTAGAGTAGAAAAGTGCATACTAACACAAATCCTGTTATTCTAGCAATGTTCTAAGTTCATAAGAGCAATATTTGTAACCTCTCCCTATTTATTTTAGGTTTATGTCCAGATTTCTTGAGATTCATGTGTGTGTGTATGTTTGAGAGTGAAATGCCCTAGTTAGGGTTAGCAGGTGGTTAGTAATTTGCTGAGGCTAAAACCCAAGCTACTGGAAACAAGAGCCTGAATCCTCTCTTCTCCAACTACCAAGCTGCATTTTTCAAGGAATTTAGTTTCAAGCGCATTGTCAAGTAATTGTGAGCTTCAAGGGAAGAGAGGCCTGTTTACAGTGTGTAGCTGTTTTGTTTAGCTAGCAAATGGTATCACCATTGTGGCATAGCATTTTTAAAGCAGTGTTAGTAGCACAACAGGTAGCATATTTGCATTTTGATGCAGAAGGCTGTGTGTTTTACCCCCACAGCATGTAACTGAATTGCTGATACTGTGTTGTATTTCAAGGGGTGGGATGCTGCAGTCCTGAATATGTCCTCCTTTGGATGAGATTCCTGGCAACTATGCACCTGTTTTCAGTTTACCATCCATGCAATATTAGCAACTTAAAAATTGTAATGTAACAGTGGGCAATTTATTCTTCAAGGGCAGCAGGCACTAAATTTGTAGCTGAAACAGTGAAATATAAAGTTGTTTGCTAACAGCAACCATTTCATTAGTTACAGATCTGTTTAAGGTGGAATTATTCAGGTGACTTTTACTTCTGCAGAGATTGTGCATATTGAGTGATATTGGTGAGTGTCCTTTCATGGTTGGAATGTTCTGAAATAGGCTGTTTTGTCATTATTACTTCATATGTTTTGTTTCATTGCTTACTGAAAAAAATGTTCAAAACTGCTGATTTAAAACATGCTGTAACAAGTGCTGATGTATTATTATACAAGCCAAGGGATATAATTTAGTAATTAATACAGTCAGGAAGGAGAATCAAAGAACTTTTGCATGGTCCTAAAAGTGTGTGCAAGGGGCTATGATTTGAAAACAGTCTAAAGGTAAACTTAATTCTCCACTGGCCAGATGCATTTTCTTTGAATGTTGGTTTAGCAGATGTCTATCAGTGTTTGTGCTATATAATTTAAAGTAAAGGTTTTACATTAAATCCAAATATCTATAATCATTGTAGAAGTAAAGCAGAAAACAGTATGCACACTAAGAGTTTTGAACAGTGTTTATGACAACTGGGGAGAAATAGCCAAGTAATGGGACATTGCAATGGCTGCATGGGGGGGGGGGGGGGGGGGGCTGATAGTAGAGATGATCCAAACACAATGTATGCCTACCGCCACCTTTTTTGCTTATTAAAAAAAAACTGATAATACCTAATACATTCTTCGTTTAACTTTAATCCAGTGATGGTCTGCAGTCGAATGCACTGCCCGCTGTCTGTGCAGCTCTGCGACTACAGGCTGTGCCTACTTTTGCTGCTGTGCATCCTGAGTTCAAGTGACTTTGTAGCTGTTAAGGGACTATAATATTGTGATTATATGTTGTTTATATTCATTTCTATTAGTATTGTCTGTATTAATATTGGGTTTCCTGGTATATCTGTAAGTTGTTTTGCAAAAGTGAACGTAAGTTAAACAGTTTTGTTTGTCTCTTTCATGGTTGTGAAGTTTTATTGATATTTTAGTAGTGTTTAAATTATATTTTTAGATTGGAAATGTATAATTGGTTGAAGAGAGGTATAAAACATACTGAGAACGTTTGAATCATCTGAAGAAGATGACATGCCTTGTTCGGTGTCAAAAAAATTAAAGATGACCCCAGTACTCAAGACAAGAAAATATTCAGCAGAGTACTTAAAATATGGATTAACAAGTACTTCTGTTGATAATGTTGATAAACCTTTGTGTCACTGTTATGAAGTGTTATTGAATGAAGCTATGAAGCCGGCAAGGCTTAAGCGTCACCTTCAGTTAAAGCATAAGCAATATGCTGGCAAGTTGATTGATTTTTTCCAAATTAAATTGAAAGAAATGGATGCAAATCAAAAAGTTATAAGAAAAAAACTCAGCTAGTGGCAATAATGAGGAAGCCGTTACTGTGTCATATGAAGTATCTCTTCTAATCGCAAAGTCAGGAAAACCACATACAATTGCTGAAAATTAATTCTACCTGCCGCAAAAATAATGGTTATATGAATGATGGGGAATAAAGCTGTCAGTTTCATTACTGGATACTACATTTAGAGATCGAATCACAGAAATGTCTAACAGTATTTTACATCAACTGATTGGACGTGTACAAAAGAGTCAGTACTTTTCATTACAACTTGATGAAAGCACGGATATTTGTAACAATGCTAATTTACTTGCTTTCATTCAGTACGAATATGATGGTAAATTTCATGAAGATTTCTAATTTTGCCAAGCCTCTTCCCACTCGCACTACTGGAGAAGCACTTTTCACTTGCTTAAATGATTTTGTAAAAATGAATGAGCTGAGTTGGTCAAAATGTCTTGGAATTTGCACCAATGGTGCTCGAGCTATGACTGGAACAATAAAAGGTATAAGTTTGATTAAAATGGAAGCACCAAATGCAATCTGGATGCATTGTAGCATCCATTGTGAGCCAGTTGCTGCCTGAAAAATGCCACTTGATTTAAAAAGAACATTTGGTAAAGCTATAGTAAATTTAATTAAGGCTGCTCAAAAATAAGATTTTTCAGTTTTGTGTGATGAAATGGGAAGCCATCGTAAACAATTACTGTTACATACCGAACTTCGTTGCTTGTCTTGTGGGAAGGTTTTGAATTGCTTTTTTTAACTTCATAACAAAATAGACTCTTTAATTGCTAAAACAAGTTTCCCTTTAAAAGAATGTTTGAATGATTTTTTTTTGGCTAATAAAGATTGCATATTTAGCTGATATTTTGTGCTACTAAAGGAATGATACAAAAAAAGTTCCATATTACTAGACAAAAAAAAATATTTTGCCACCTACAGTAGAAACATCATAACAAACCTTAGAAGTTCTGGGCAGGTATTAACAAACTCCTTCACCCAGGGCAATCCACAACTCCAACTCCCTCAGCCCCATCCCAAAAATCTTCAGAGTCCATTGCTATCGCCTTCAACGGGTTCTTTACAGAAACCATCCAGTCTCTTGGCAGCAAACTTAAACCTGCATGTTCTAACGCTGAAACCCCTACACCCAGTACCCTACCCTCCTTTAGCTTCCAAACAGTTCCTACTACACTCATTAGACCCCTAATTAAAAAAACTCAAACCAACCACCTTATCAGCTGACCTCCTCCCCGCAGACTACCTGCAAAAATCTGATGATGTCATAGCATACCCTGTCTCAATTTTGATCACCAGAACCATAACTGAAGCCTCTATCCCCTCCATTTGGAAAATATCCCATGTCATACCACTCCATAAAGGAGGCAGCTTCATTGAACTGTCAAACTATAAACTGATAGCTATCCTTTCCCCCTGACAAAAATTATGGAAAAGTGTATGCATAAACCACTCTTGCACTACCTTATTCAAAATAATCTTCTGGCCAACTCTCAGCATGGTTTTAGACCACATCACAGAACCACCACAGCCCTCCTCTCCTTTTCTAACATCATAAATTTCAACATTTATAACAAAACACTATCTTCTGCCCTGATGTTCATCGTGTTACCCTGCTGTCAGGCGGTCCCGCAGTCGGCTAGAGTTCCAAAGTCTTGGTCCGACATCGGTTGCTGTCGCTTCCTCCCTGACATCAGTGCGCCAGGGGTATATGAGAGGCATCTGATGCCATTTTCTTCAGTCTTTCTTGCCACGTGGTGCCCGAAGCAGAAGCAGTTCGCAAGTGCCGGTCGGCCGACACCTGAGATTTTTGAATCGAATTTCAGTCCGAAGTCTTCAATTAAGCTAAGTACCCCATTGGGGAACCTTTTCTTGCCTCAGTCCAATGTCAGAAAAAGTTAACAATTGCATTTCTTGTGGGAAGCAAATACCTCATAAGGACTTCCATTCTTATTGTATTCCTTGCCTAGGCCCAGACCACGACGTCACAGGTTGTCGGTTTTGTGCTAGGTTTAATAAACGAACTATCAAACGCCATTTTGATTTCGCACGACATTACTTTGATAGGAAATTTAATTATATCATGTCGTCGGAGCAGCCGATGACTGGCATGCATAAAAAAAACGCAGGGATAAGGACAGGCAGCCTAAAACCAAGCCAGACTCTGAGGCCTCTGCTGGGCTTGTTGCCGGTTCTCCGGTTTTCAGTGAGGCGCCTACGCAGCCCCTGACGACCGCGGAAATGGAACCCTAGACAGCTTCGGATTCTCAAGTGGAGTGTACTAGGCCGTCACAACCATCTTCATTAGACCCTTCCGACACCGGAGCAGAAGGTGATCCCGGTGCAGTAGAAACGCCTTTGGTTTCAGAAGGTGTCTTCAGACCGACTACACTCGCCATTAAATCTTATGCTTAGCTAAAAATTCCATTAAAACCAAAAAAGACTGTACATCAGTCTCCTGTTTAAGGCCCCATGCCTAAAAAACAGATGCTTAAGATGGCTGAAGATTTGATTTCCCTAATCAGGGGTTCCCATCCCCCTCCTGATAAAAGGCCAAGACAAGAGGAGGACTATGCTTCCTCTGACCAGGTTTCTATTTCCTCAGATTCTTCTGAGTAACAGGATTATGCTTTTCCCCCCTTATGAAGATTCTGATGCTGAAGACTCTATTCCCTCAGCATATCCCTCTGAAGACTACTCCTTTGGGGAAACTTTACATACCATGAGGGAACAGTTCCACTGGGAAGGCCAGGACTACTCTGGTTCTAAGAAAAGGTTCCGAGAGTTTCTTTTACTACCCCAGCACAGACCACTTGCTATCCCTCCAGTTTTAGATATTGTGGATGATGTTTACTTAGAGTCTAGTCTAAATCCAGACTCCCTACCTCCTGCTCCAGCCAAACCAGACAGATACTACAGAGTACCTGCCACACACAAATTCCTTTATAAAAGCCCTCTGGCTGACCCAGAAACAATTTCCCAGTGTCCCAAAGGGGCTAAAGCTTCTATGGCTAAAAATCCTGTACCCTCTGAAAGGGATTCCAGAGCTTTAGATAGATGGGGAAAGAAAATATACACCTCAGCTACTCTGGCTATGAGAGCATTAAATTGTCAGTTTCACATGCTGAAATAACAGCAATTCTTAATGTCTCAGTTAAAACAAAAACTGAGCACACATTCTGAACAGGCTGAATTCAAGGAAATGCAGGATCTGTTGCATGCAGCTGAACAGGGGGGCAAACATACTTTACAATGCGGATTTGATTCATTGGAAGCTTCCTGTAGAGCAGCTGTTACTGGATCGGTCATATGTAGACATCCTTGGTTAAAAGAACAAACCCTACCTGATCATTTTAAAGCAAAATTACTGGATGCATCTTTACAGCAGGATGTCTTATTTGGCGTCAGAGCAGAAGAGGTTTTAAAGAAAATGGAGGATAAGGCAAAGTCTATGCAGACGGTCAAGGATTTTTTACAGGTACAACCCCCTCGTTTCAGCAGAAATTGGCCAACAAAAAACTGGTCCTTTCCAGCTTCTGACAGACCACAGAGGGGCAAATACAGATGCTCAAGGGGCGCAGAGGTCAGTCACAAGGCCCTTACAAACCTCGCCAATGGGGTGCCACAACCCAGAAAGGAGGTGAAGACAGGCCCCAAGCTAGAAGAAGACAAACACAATGACTCAGCCCTCCAACTACCAAGCAAATCTCTCTTGGCAGCTCCCTTGGGAGGAAAATTAGCACTTTTTGCAGACAACTGGCACATCATCACAAAAGACAAATGGGTCCTAAACATTGTCTCACAAGGATACAGATTCCACTTTCCTACCTTGCCAAGGATAAAAGGAATGCCAAACCTACCACCAAATCAATGGGCAGAGGCACAAAAACAAATTACAGATTACTACACGAGAGCCATTCATCAGGTACCTACACAGGAGCAAGGACAAGGATTTTACTCAAGACTCTTTCTAGTCCTCGGAAAGAACAAAGCATGGAGACCCATTCTGGAGCTTTCAATTCTGAACACCTATCAGCAAGTACCAAAATTCAAGATGCTAACACTACAGCAGCTTCTACCCATGCTGGGCAAGAAGGCTTGGCTAATAACGTTGGATCTCAAGGAGGCATACCTGCATGTCCCTATCAGACAAAATTGCAGAAGATACCTCCGCTTCATTGCAGGTTCAACCCATTATCAATTCTCTGCACTGCCCTGTGGCTTATCTACTGCACCCATGGTCTTCACAAAATGCCTGGCACCAGTAATTGCATACTGCAGACAAAGAGGAATTCAAATATACCCATACCTAGACGACTGCCTTATTCAAGCAGAAACCAAGGACATTCTTTTAAAACATCTGGCATTTGTCAAACACCTTCTAAGTTGCCTAGGGTATACAGTAAACAAAAAGAAATCAAAACTATTGCTCACAAAACATAATGTTCCTGGGTGCCTGCTTGAATACAACAGCAATTTCAGCTCATTACAACACGGATCCTCCTTTATTTTCACATCCACTCCTAAGACAGTACCTCAGAGGGGCTAAGAACATAAGACCGCCCAGTAGAGCACCAACACCTACTTAAGATCGCAACTTTGTTCTGGAAAAACTTACACTGTCGCCCTTTGAACCAGCTTTCTCAGCTGATTTAAAGTTTCTTTCATGGAAAACTGCCCTGCTGCTAGCAATAACTTCAGCTAGAAGAGTCTCAGTGCTACAGGCACTAATGGCAGTGGAGCTTTTCCTCATTTTTCGTCAAGACACTAACCCTTCCTTTATGCCAAAGGTGGTATCCAGTGTGGCCCTAAACCAAAACCATTCATTTGCCCACCTTTTTTCCCAAATCCCCAGAACAAAGGAGAAAGACTCCTGCACTCTTTGGACATTCACCGACAATTACGTTACTGCTTGGATAAAACTAAGGCTTTCAGAAACTCTGACCAGCTCTTTGTAGCCTATGTTGCAGGATCACAAGGAAAAGCTATCTCAAAACAGACCATTTCAAAATGGATAGGACATTGCATATGTTTCTGCTACACGCATCCTGGGAAACCAGTACCTGCTAGCATTAGACCCCACTCCACCAGGGCTACAGCTACATCAGCAGCCTTTCTCAGGGGGGAGCCAACCAAGGATATTCTGGAAGCTGCAACTTGGAGTTCAGTGCACACCTTCACCTAACACTATCACTTACCTCTATATTCTAAGACTAGAGCTAGCTTTGCCACTGCAGTTTTGCAGGGCCTTCTAGCTTCTTCTAACCCTGTTTAACTCCACCACCCATCCTTAGCTTTGGGATTCAACCCAAGTGTGATGACTGCAGCAGGGTAACACGATGAACATATTACAGTTTTGTACCAAACCATAAATGTAGATGTTAGACTCCCTCCATCCTCTCTGAACTAGCTGGACTTATCCATACCTTTCTATCCTATACAACCTCTGTGGTGTATTTGCTTGTGACTGAAAGTATTGTTTTATTTTTACTTGTACATTTTTATATAGCAATAAGTATTGCCTACCTATTAGGGGCACCTGACATCTGGGGCAAGAAAAACTGAAGAAAATGGCGTCAGATGCATCTTGTATACCCCTGGCGCACTGACGTCAGGGAGGAAGCGACAGCAACCGGCACCGGACCAAGACTTTGGAACTCTGGCCGACTGCGGGGCCGCCTGACGGCAGGATAACCCAAGTGTGATGACTGCAGCAGGGTGAACACTCGAACATCTACATTTATAGTAGGTACAAAACTGTATTTTTCTCGACCTTTCCAAGGCCTTCGACATGGTTAAACCACCAGTTACTCTTACATACCCTTAAAATAATATCCCTAGACAACCATGCTATACAGTGGTTTCAGTCTGTTCTTAGTGGAAGACAGCAGGCTGTCCTATGGCAGGACAAACTCTGCACCCTTCTCCCCATTACCCTTGGTGTCCCTCAAGGCTCCAAATTAGGTCCTCAAGGCTCCAAATTAGGTCCCCTTCCTTTCTCTCTCTTTATTAATGACCTCCACACTGTAATCCCAGAACCAACCTGCATACAGTACGCCAATGACTCCACCCTAATTTGCTCAGCCTCTACCCCAACATATCTCCTTAGTTTAACCCAGAAAACCTTCAACACTGTGGAAAATTGGCTCTTTAATCAGCAACTGACATTAAACCCTAATAAAACAAAACTACTGCTCTTCTCCCCTACTTGCAAGTCCTCTCAACCTTCATTTACTATAACATCTGACCATAATCTCACCAGATATGTATACCAAACTCTTAGGAGTTATAATTGACAACATCCTTAAATATGACATGCACGTCAATCAAACTATTAAAACTGTTTGTAAAAAAAACTTGGCTCCCTATACAAAAATAAACCTTTCCTTACCCCTCTAGCTAGAAATGCCATTGCCTGTACTCATCTGCTTTCAACCCTACTCTATGCCTCACCAGTATTTACTAACTTGAACAAATCTGATCTCAGCATACTCTCTAGCTGCTATAACCAAATTGCCAGGTTTGCCACTGGATCTGTCTACAGGACACACCACTGTCAAAACCTAAACCTCTTAGGATGGCTAGAACTCCCTAGACTAATTCAGTATAATCAACTCATTGTCGCATTTGAAAGTTATTAACTATCCAGAAAAAACACCCTACAAAAAAGCTAGGCTACGTCGATCTACTACAAAACTCTTAGTTCAGACTGTTAAAGCTAACAATCTATCTGGAGACTCTTTGTTTGCAAAATCAGTAGGCAAAACCTGGAATTCGCTCCCAGTTGCCATTACTCTGAACCCCTCACTTAACCACTTAAAAAAAAAAAAAAAAAAACTAACCCAGATTTTAAAACTCACTGGTCATGCCCTTGCTCTAATCCTGACTAAAGCCTCAGCTACTACTAGATGTCTTTTATTCACAATGACTAACTTTTAAAACTAAAAGGTTTGGAAAGAGAAAAACTGTAACTTGTATGTATATACTTCTGAATATAAACTGTATTCTTCATAAGTTTGGAAATGTGACACTGTAACTTGTATGTTGACACAAAATGTTCAGCATATACTGTAACTGCTTGTCCTTATCTGTTTGTATGTTTGCAGCTTTTCTCCCTGGGCCTCCACTGAAAATGGACATGTATCCAGTCAGACTATCCTAGTCAACAAATGTAAAATAAAATAAATACTTGAACAAATTAAATTTAAAGTCTTCAAGGAACTAGTATAGACATTTTTAAAGTTGAAATTAAAATGGAAACTATAAAAAAAGAATTATGGGAAAATTGACTGAAAAGGAATATCTTCGATTCATTTTCAACTTTGTCTGACTTTTTAGATTTTATTTTCCTTCACAACAATGTAATAAAAACTAGATCGGAGATGCAGTCAGTTGCAAAAAATAGATTAAATCAATGATTTGACAACCCCAGAACAAGATTATTTGGCAGAGCTGTCATGCGATGGTTCCTTACCAAGATTAGTAGACAAAGCTGATTTGACAACCCCAGAACAGGATTATTTGGCAGAGCTGTCATGTGATGGTTCCTTACCAAGATTAGTAGACAGAGCTGATTTGACAACCCCAGAACAAGATTATTTGGCAGAGCTGTCATGTGATGGTTCCTTACCAAGATTAGTAGACAAAGCTGATTTGACAACCCCAGAACAAGATTATTTGGCAGAGCTGTCATGTGATGGTTCCTTACCAAGATTAGTAGACAAAGCTGATTTGACAACCCCAGAACAAGATTATTTGGCAGAGCTGTCATGTGATTGTTCCTTACCAAGATTAGTAGACAAAGCTGATTTGACAACCCCAGAACAAGATTATTTGGCAGAGCTGCATGTGATGGTTCCTTACCAAGATTAGTAGACAAAGCTGATTTGACAACCCCAGAACAAGATTATTTGGCAGAGCTGCATGTGATGGTTCCTTACCAAGATTAGTAGACAAAGCTGATTTGACAACCCCAGAACAAGATTATTTGGCAGAGCTGTCATGTGATGGTTCCTTACCAAGATTAGTAGACAAAGCTGATTTGACAACCCCAGAACAAGATTATTTGGCAGAGCTGCATGTGATGGTTCCTTACCAAGATTAGTAGACAAAGCTGATTTGACAACCCCAGAACAAGATTATTTGGCAGAGCTGTCATGTGATGGTCCCTTACCAAGATTAGTAGACAAAGCTGATTTGACAACCCCAGAGCAAGATTATTTGGCAGAGCTGTCATGCGATGGTTCCTTACCAAGATTAGTAGACAAAGCTGATTTGACAACCCCAGAACAAGATTATTTGGCAGAGCTGTCATGTGATGGTTCCTTACCAAGATTAGTAGACAAAGCTGATTTGACAACCCCAGAACAAGATTATTTGGCAGAGCTGTCATGCGATGGTTCCTTACCAAGATTAGTAGACAAAGCTCTCCAGAAGTTATTTCCATTTTCTTCTACATATCTGTGTGTGATTATACTCTTGTCCAAATGGTGATTTTTTTTTTGGAAGTTGTTGGAGCATATATCACTGGGATAGATTTCCTTTTTATTCACTCTTGTCTAATATTTATTGTAAAGTATGTTTTATATACCTGTAGTTGTTTCTATGTGGAAAACTTGCAAATAAAAGTAATGTAGTGGGAATCATTTGAGTTGCTTCATTATTGGCACAATGCTGGATACCAGAAACTGTTTTCTTATTACAGATTTGTGTTTCAATGAGTATTAAATATCACAGCCATCTTGTTGAAGTCATTTTCTCTTTGTTTGTATCTCTTCAGCTTGAACAAGGCTCTTAGTAAAACAGATTTTCATTCCTCTTAACTGTATGTTAACTCACCTAGTTCCTCACTCATAATTTTGATTTGCTTGAATGTTGCATTATTTATTGTTGCTGGTTCTTTCATGCCTAAGTATTGCAGAGAGGAGCAGTGGTACATTGGATCTGAGTAGAACCGACAATTATTGCTCACTATGTATGTAATACGGTATTTAGAGTAAATTAATTAATTTGTTTCAAATGGCGGAATTGTCTTGGTTGATTAGTTAGGCTTTTAATTCATAACTAAGCTTAAACATGTGATTTTAGGATTAAGTTCAGAGGAGGTATGCCAGCAATTTGATGTTTCTCGTTTTTATTGTCCTGTTGAAATTTGCTTTCATAATAGCTAGAACTCTTGGTATAGCTTTCAGTATAGCACAGATGATTGGAGTTCAGTTATTGGCCCTGGTGCCTGATTATGTTTTCAACATAACTTAGCAATATTCACAGAAATAACATCTAATAATATATTCACAGAAATAACATCTAATAATATTTGGAAGTGGCTTAATGCACTATTACTCATTCTAGGAATTATCTCAAGTGCATGTTTAGCTCATCAGACAGCTTTAAAAGCTGGAGTCTGTTTAAATTGTAATCCTTTATAAATAAAACAAATTTTTACAATTCAAATGTTGCTTTAACATTAATTATTTATTAATATTAACACAATCCAAAATATAGGGGTCTGCAAAAATATTTCCTTTATTAAAAGGGGTCCTCCAGTTTGCAAAGTTTCAGACCCAGTACAACTAAAGCATGGTTTTAGTTGTACATTTAAGTTAATAAACATTGTTCCAGAAATGGTTCTCTGTTCCAGTGACTGCTGGTTGTTGTACCTCTTTTATGTACATGGCAGGCTATGAAAAAAGGGTCAGTGATTTGGAAAGTGTAGAGTAGAAAATACTTGAAATTTTCCTTGTAGGATATTTCTAATCATTGAAATCTCTCAAGTGTCAAGTTCCGAGTACATTCCTTGTAGGATGTTTCTAATCATTTAAATCTCTCAAGTGTCAAGTTCCGAATATAGATTACCTTGCTGTAACTAAAAATGATTTGTTTTCTCTTTTCCCAATTTCTTTTGTAGGGTATCCAAAAACATACCAACCACTAAAGATGTGGAACCACTACTGGAAATTGATGGTGATATCCGCAGCTTTGAAGTATTTTTATCGTCACGAACTCCAGTTCTTTGTGCTCGAGATGTGAGACTGTTTCTCCCATGTACTGTGAACTTAGATCCAAAACTTCGAGAAATTATTGCAGGTAAACTCCAGACGTGCTAACTGCAGTCATAGTCAGCAATACCGATCATGATCAGTATGATTTTGTTTGTCCACTTAATATATGTTGTTCTGCACAAGGCTTTCCCATAATATATGTTCTGTGTATAAGGCTTCTTCCTCAAATGTCCCAGATCCAGCACTGTCTAGACTGGAGTCATACTGTCCTGTAAGATCCAATCTACTGCTGTTTTTCTGGAACTGCGTACACTGTTGGGTATTCTCAAATGTGACCCTCTTTGTGAGGGGACCGTTATTTTGTGATATGATGCTGCTTTAAAGACTTCAGCCCAGAGCTAGAGGACATTGTTGCACCAGCCAAAGGTTGGACATGTTTTATTGGTCTGGAATGCTCAGGAAGAGTTCCCTTCAGAAGAATGTATTACAAGACATCTCCTGTAATAATCTTCTAGGCAGGTCTTAACATAATGAAGATTCTTTCTCATAGTTTTGAATATTTCCATTAAGAACACCTGAAAGAATGATTAATTTAGCCTCTACCTGTCCCTTTTCTGATAAGAGGTATAACTAGATGACACAATTGTAACTTGCTAAAAAGAGTCAGTTAGCTACCAGTACAAAACAGAGCAGAGCAGATATGCTCTTCATCTCACTGCTGTGCAGAATTCCAAATTTCTGTACTGTTGCCCACTCATTAATTACTGTTTGAGAACTGTCATACTTGCAGATTCTTAGATTGAGACCGTATCACTACTAAGACCACCTTTTTGTGAAGTTAGTAGGAGAAAAGGCATTCACAAAAATAGAAGATTCGACAACATGTAACTAATGGCCTAAGGGCATCAGAAAAGAAGACTGTAAAAAATGTAATGTCCAAACTAAAAACCTGCTCAAGATTAATGTAAGTAGTTGCTTCAGGGACAGTAGATGAAAGCCTATTCTAATCATTGATTGATAATTCAGTTAACTAATTCCATCTTTTCAGTTACGTCCACTTGTCAGGTTACATGTATGTATCGTGTAAATACTTTTTGCAAATCGACCACAGTATCCCTGACTATATGTGCTGTTAATTTTGTGTTTGTGCTGCGGTAGCGTTGTCGCCTCACAGTAAGATGCTGTCCGGTTCGATTCTCGGCTAGAGCGTCTTCTGTGTGGAGACATGCGTGAATGGGCGTACCTTCGTTGAAGGTTGTGCATCAGGGCTAACAACTAGGCACGTAAAAATCTACTGCCAATCATTAGCGGACCGGAGTTCCGCTGTGGCGACCCCTAACTGGGAAAAGCCGAAAGACACAACAACAACTGTAAGATCAGATGTTGTCTTTTCTTTCTGTCTCAACCTGTGGGTTATTGGATCCGCCCTGTATCTAAGGCCGGTACATCAAGATTCTTTAGCCCCAAAGCTATGCCTTCTCTACCTATAATACACTGCCCTCATTGATTCTGCACAGATCTCATTTGCTGCTTTTGCATCCAGACATGGTTACAAAAACTTCTTCAATTAATAGAAGTAGTTTTTGCATATCTTAATTTTTCCTCTACGTCCTCATGAATTCTTTCTCGAGTTGTTCCTCTGCTTGAATCCAGGCCTCTCCTTTCCAGTTCCAAGAGATGGATCTGTCATTGATAAAACCTTATGGTCTGCCAGATCTGCTATACATATTAAGGGCTCTGATTTGAAGCAACTGACTTTTTACGGGCCGAGATGGACCTTGAAATTATCCTTCTTCCTTGGCTCCAAGGACAGAGGTTCACCTGCTTTCAGCTCCAGCCTTGTCTGTTCCTCCCCTGGAGCATCTTTGAGTTCCAGGGCCTGCAAGTCTGACTTCTCCCTTCCCTTCCCCTTTGTTATTGCTGACAGCTTGGCTGCCTCAGGCAACAGTTCCCTCCTTGATGTGCGTAACTTTGGCTCCATCGGAGCCAAGCATATCTCTGAGCTAAAGCTTCAGGGCCAGTACCACTTTCAGGGTTTTGGAGCTGTCCCTTTTTTGTGTGCCTTGCCCTTAGTCTCCTTTCCCAGCAATTAACCTGGTTTGGTTGGCATTGGGCACCTGTTTCTCTCTTGGATCTGCAGACTAGTGAGAAGCATGCCCAGCCATCCAACCCCAGAGTCTGTGTTTCACTGTAGACACAATCCTTTCTTAATCTGGGACTGGGGTTTCTGTTGCTAATTTGGACCTGTCTTGGTCCTCTCAGCCATCTGGTACTTCAGGCTCGCATCAATTAGCTGTGGGACTGCCTGGACCATTGGGCCTCCAGCCATCCTTTGTTACAGGATCCCGTGATGTGGTGGAGTCAATCACCTGAAGTCTGACAAAATGTTAGTACCTCCCAAGGACGGACTATTTTAGAGCAAAAGCCTCATGTTGGATGCTTTCTAAATACCCTGTTATTGTCAAGCATATATAAACCAGGAGTGAACTAAGAAGAGAAGACACTGTATGACTTTGGGGTCTCTTTCTCCACCCCCTAGAATTTCTTTACCAGGAATCAGAATGGGTGGAAATGACTAATTTTTTTTTTTACAAGTCACAGCAGTATTTCCAAGATGGTCCTGGTGATGGTGCCCCCCATGCAGAGGGAGAACTTCAGCGGATGACACCCTAGGGGCAATAGCAGTCCACAAAACCAGGGCTTCCAGGGTCTCTTCTCCAGTAAGTCCTTTCAGCATTCCCTGAAGTGTTGCCCAACTGCCGCTCACTGGAGGCAGGTGGGAGCACCTGGCTCTCTACCCCAAATCTTGGGTCACCACCACTTCAGATGTTTGATTGTTGAGAGTTGTATATCAAGGTTGTTCCCTTCTCTTTCTCTACACTCCAAAGGAGAGCCAAAGATCCCTTCCTGACATTCCACTACACCATTGAAAGGATGTAGTGGTCAAAATAAGAAAACTGCTTTTCAACCAAGTCATCCAAGAGGTCCCACCAGGTCAAAGAGGATTTGGGGTCTGCTGAAGATTCGTTTTAGTACCAAAGAATCAGAACATCCTCAGACACTTTCTGGGCTTCAGCAAGTTGAACTGTTATGTGAAACAAACCAGGTTTTGAATAGTAACTGTGTAGTCATTTCTTCCTTTGCTGAGGAAAGATGACTGGATGATGTACTTGTATTCAACTGTTGCAGTATTCCTAACGATGAGGGAGATCTCTGCAACAGGTGATCCAACATCGGCCAGTATACAGAAGTATTTCACTACTATAGGATGTGGTGGTACATCGCACATAGGCTGCTATCGTACATCGGCCATAAAAGTGACATAGACATGCATCTACCTTAGAACGTCTCTACTGCCAGTCTGCACTCCACCTTGAATGTTGGTCTGCTCGCAGAGTCATTTTCTGTTTTCTACAAATTCTCAGATAAGTTCCCCATTGGGGAAATCTTGTTTCTTTTACTACTCTTTAGTGGTAAGGGTTCATGTCATCCAAAAAAGCAAATGCCAGTGTGGAAGACAAATTCCTTATAAGGATAGCCATCTTCAGTCTCTGTTTTGTTTAGGGCATACCCACAATCACAAATCCTGTCACATTTGCCAAGACCCTTAGAAGTAGGCTTTCTTTTATCCATTTACTTGGAAAACCAGTGCTTAAAGTTATTACCAAAGAGCTTGATGGAGGGATCTTTAGGGCCTGAGCTTGAGTTGGTTGCTAAGAGGAAGGCCAAAAAGCTGAGGCCTGAAGTTGTTGCTGCACCTCTTCATTCAGATGTCTCTCTCAAGGCAGATGAGAACCCGGAGATATTCCCGGTTTCTGGTTCCGGATCACAGGCTGAGAGCCCGATGTTGTGGCTGCCTTCAATCCGACCACTGGCACTTTCTCAGAGGCTGTGCAGGCATCCATCCAGGATGTACATGGAGAACTGAGGCTCATAATAACCAAAGGCCCTAAAAGGATGTCTCATTTTCTGAGTTGGAGGAAATTCACTCAGATATAATTTAGTGTAGGCCTATGTCTGGCCCTCTGACACTACATAGGGCAGAGATACAACAAAAGAAGAAGCAAAAAACAAAACATCTGTCCCCTAAAAAGGAACTTCATAGTGGCTGGGAACAATTCACCCAAGGTCTTTTCAAGACCCTTATGGCCCTTAAGCCCCCTCAGGGGTTTCAATCCCTACACCACCATGCACAGCATCTCCAAAAAAAAAAAAAAAGTATCTCTGGCCTACTCCTTACAGATCCCCTCCCCTCTAGGTTATGCTTCCCTCGAGGAGGATTCCAATGAAACTGACTCACCCATGGAAGAACTCTCCTTTGGTGTGAGACCTTAGTTAAAATGAGAGAACATTTCAAATGGGAAAGCACTCGGGTATCTGAAGTACAAGAAGGTACTATGACCTTCTTCAGGTGTAATCACTCGGTCCTTCAACTATTCCTCCTGTTTTACCTGCTTTCTTGGATGCCTTCGCCTCAGCTTCCAAGGCCCTAGACTCCCAGTCTCCTGCTGTAAGAAGCCTGACTGATTTTACAAGGTCCCTGAGGACTTTAAGTTCTTGTTTAAATGCCCTTCAGCAGATCCATCGGTGATTTCAGTGGCTTCAGACAAACCATCCAGGTTACTGTCTTCAACCTCTCTCCTTCCTTCAGATAAGGACAGCAGGAACCTGGCAAGACTAGTCAAGAAAGTGTACACTTTGGCCACTTTGACATTTAGTGACATTAATTACCAGACAGACATGACCAAATTTGTCTTAGATCTTCTTTCCCAGGTTAGTTCAGATTTAATTGACTCGGATAATAAGACTTTGACTGCATCTTTGCTGGGAGCTTCCTCACAGGTAGTCAGCCACTCCATCAAATGCTGCTATGATGCTGCAGAGGCCTCAGTCAGGGTGACTGCTTCTGGCTCTTAGAGATTCTCCCAGTTAAGATTCCAGCCATTTACCAGAGGATATTAAATCCAAGCTTATGGATTCCCCTTTGGACAATTCTGCTTTAATTGGTCCTGCAGTTGCTAGTTTATTTAAAGCTCTTCAGGAAAAGGGAAAAGAGATCTAGGAATTGAAGTACATTTTTGTCTGTCATTGTCTAAATTCCAGAGAAATTACTCAGCGAGGACTGCTTTTGTACGTAGGCACTCCCACCCTCCTCCACCTAAAGCTAAAAAGGATGATGGCAGGAGGCTTCAATAGTTCAGGGCTGCCCCTGCAACTCTGGTTTAGAAGCAGCCCTTTGCAGGCAAGCCTGCTTCCCTCTGACCAAACTATTTGCCCCACTCACATTCCACTTTCCCAGCGCTTCTCTCTCTGCCAGTCTGGGAAAGCATAACTCAAGACTTCTGAGATCTATTCATCATTCAAAAAGGATACTTTCTGGTATGGAACTCCCTGCCTTCCTTCAGGGGCACTCCCCAACCACCAAAGGAACAACTATCCTCCTTTTCAGAAGTACTTCTAGACCTACAGAGTCAAAGAATCATTCAGGAAGTTCCTCAAGGCCAAAAAGGAAAAGGTTTTTACTCCAGAATGTTTCTGGTGCCTAGAAAGGATGCCCTTTGGAGGCCCATCTTAGATCTGTCTCATCTCAACACTTTTCTGAAGGTACTCGCCTTCCGTATAACTCTTCAGACCTTGTTCCCTCTAATTCTGCCACAGGCCTTCTTACCCTCCCTGGATATCAAAGATGCATAGCTAGACATTCTCATACACCCCATCTGCAGGAAGTTTTTACAATTCTCTGTGGCTTCCTGGTATTTTCATTTCTCTGCTTTGTCCTTTGGACTTTCTACCTCACCAATGGTGTTTACAAAATGCCTAGCTCCTGTGATTGCCTACTGCAGGCTTCAGAGCATCCATGTTTTCCCTTACCTAGACGATCTCCTCTTTATGGCAACTTCCTCAGAGATCCTATAGCAAAACATTCTTTTGCCATTTCTCTTTTGCAGTGCCTAGTATTCACCATAAACTACAAAAAATCCATTCTCTGCCCCTTTCAGAATCGCATCTTCCTGGGGTTCAGGATTCAGGCAAACCTCATGAGAAGTCTGTCTCCCTTTTCAGAAAGCAATGGACCTCAGGTCCTACTTCAGAAACCTTTTGTCTCTTCACATTTCAGCCAGGGGGTTCCTCAGGGTTTTGGGTTTCATGGCATCCACTAGCCCAGTGCTCCCTGCGGCAAACTTCACATGAGGAAACTCCAGTGGTTTCTGAAGTCTGTCTGGATGCAACATTTGCACCCCCTAGACTTTCCAATTCTCATCCCCTGTCTGAAGAGGGAACTTTAATGGTGGATCCAACAAGTGTCTTTCCACCCAAGACTCCCATTTAAACCCCCTACTTCCAGTTCAAGAGTTGTTCACAGACACTTCAGATGTAGGATGGGAGTAAGCTTGTGGAGTCTTGAAAGCTCAAGGGGTATGGTCCCCTCTCAACAAAGGGAACACACCAGTGTGAGAGAGATGAGGGCCCTGTTGCTAGCCACTCAAACTTTTCATCCCGTCTTTCTCCCAGGACCTGTAAAACTGTTCACAGACAATATGATGGTCCTTTGGTATGTGGAGAAGCAGGGGGAGACCAAATCCTTCCTGTTATGCAGGCTAGCACTCCAGGTTTGGGAGCTTGGCAGTCCAATACAGGGTGACACTCCAGGCAGTGTACATCCCACCCAACCAAAATTGCATGGCAGACACCTTGGGCAGGTCCCTAACATAGTCCCACAAATGGAAGCTTCAAAAGGATGTGTTTCTGGACATTGTCCACCAGTGGAGTATTCCTCAAGTAGATCTCTTTGCCTCCCCCATGAACAGATAGCTTCCACAGTGTTATGCCAGAGTACCTCATCCTCTAGTCTCGAAGCTGGATGCCCTTTCTTTCTGTTGGAAGGGGATATTTCTGTATGCATTCCCCCTTCTGATCATTCTGAAAGTCCTGCTCAAAGTCTAACAGAACAAACCAAAAATCTTGTTGTTGACCCCCTTTTGACAAGACAGCTTTGATTCCCCCTTCTCCTGCATCTAGCAAAGGGCAATCACACAAGTTACCTCACAAAGTGGACCTTCTCACAATAGACAAAGGAACTCTCATCCATCCCCACTTGTCTGCCCTTCAGTTGATCTGTGGATGACAGGGTTTTAAATCTTTTAAACACCTGTTCTCTAAGGACGTGCTTAGGTTTCTGCAGGAAGCCAGGAAACGCAATACCAGAAAATCCTACCTAGCCAAGTGGAAGAGATTTTCAATATGGTGTCTGTCACGAAACCAGGTCCCACTATCAGTGAAAATCCCTCTGATTCTATCCTACTTGTGTGAATTGCTTAATGGTGGCTTGGCCTCTTCAATGAAGGCCCATATGTCAGCTATTTCTGACTGACTGCTTCTATCCTCCCTTTAGCTAACAGGTTTGAGACTAAACGATTTAACTGCATCCTTCACATTATACCTCCCAGGAAACCTATTCCTCCATCCTGGGATCTTAATTTTGTGCTAGAAAAGCTGACTCTTCCTCCATTCGAGCCAGCTTCATCAGCATCCTTACAATATTGCTCGGGGAAAACTGTGCTTCTCCTAGCTATCACTTCAGCCAGACATGTGTCTGAGCTCCAGGCCCTTATGGTCTCTCCCTCCTTTTTGGTTTTCCATAAAGACAGAGTGTCGTTGCGTGCCAACCGTTTTTTATGCCCAAGGTAGTCAAGTGAGTTGTCCCTCAAACAAATCCTCCTCCTCCATAAAATTCTAGTGAGAAGGTGTTGCACACCCTGGATGTGCATAGACAACTTAGATTTTACTTAGACAAGGCCAAAGCTATTAGAAAATCAGACCAGCTGTTTGTCTCCTATCATCCAAGGGCTCTGGGATTGCACTTTTCCAAACAGACTATTTCTGCTTGGATTTCTAAGACTGTTTCATTTTGCTATGTGAAGCATTGTAAAACCCCTTTGCTTTTTATGTAAAGGCCCATTCCACTAGGGCTGTAGCCTTGTCAGTGGCCTTCTTCAGGAGATTTGCCACTAGCTATATTCTCGAAGCAGCTCCATGGACCGTTGTACATACCTTCACTAAACATTACAAACTGGATGGAATTTCCAGAGCAGGGTTTGCCAGAGCCATACTCCATGGGTTCCTGGAGAGTTCTACTGCCTCTTCCTCCACCTCTCTTCATGAGCTTTTGTATTCTCCCTCATGTTAAGAATACTGTAACAGATGAATAGAAGAACATGCAGTAATTGTGTAAAATCTTTCCATAACTATATATGTCCTTCTCTTCTCTGTTGCAGTATTCCAATCCCTGCCTTCTTCCCCCTGCTGGTTTGGTTCCTTTCCTTGGATGGTCATACCCTGCGTTCCTTAGGCTGGCTTCCTCCTGGGGCATTCAGTTCTGAGGTACAGATAGATGCGTGTGTATGTCACTTTTATGGTCAACGTATGACAGCAGCCTACGTGCAGTGTTCCACACATCCTACAGTGGTGAAAGACTTCAGTATACTGGCCAACATCTGGTCGCCTGGTATGAAGATCTCCCTCATGTTAAGAATATTGCAACAGAGAAGAGAAGGACATCTATTGTTATGGTAAGATTTTTCTTGGTAGACATGAGTGTCTGCTGTCTCATAAAGATAGCAAGGCACTCCAGGAGGTTCCTGCATTTTCAACTGGAATTTAGCTTGGTGGCTAGAGTCTCACGAGGATGAAGCAGATTGTCCTTTTGTTTTCCCTCTGCCACAAGCCACAGTTACCACAGATGCTTCTCTCCTGTGGTGGGAGTGGGGCATTTCAAAAGGAAGACAGACCAAGGTACCTGGTCTCACTCAAAGGTCAGTCTTTACATTGGTGTGTCTTAGAGATGAGAGCAGTTCTCTTAGCCTTTCAGGACTTTCACCCCAGAAGTGTGCTAGCCATCCAGTCTGAAAGCATGGAAATGGTGTGGTACATAAACAAACAGGGGCAACCCGATCATAGCTTCTGTGTTTAGAGACAGTGAATGTGAGACAGTGGGCGATATCCTCACAATGGTTTCCTTTTAGCAGTGCGCATCCCAGGGAAATCTGATGCACTAGTAGACAGGTTTACCAGAAGCATCTATATGCCATGCCTCAAGACTGGTCCCTTAATCCAGAGATAGTGGTGTGACTGTTCAGCCACTGGGGCCAACCATGCTGTGATCTTTTTGCACCCTCCTTCAACACCAAGTGTAGCAGTTTTTTTGTCCTGATCCCCCCTGAGGGATAGTCACCTAGGGATGTTTTTCTCCATGCTTGGCCCCCAGGTTTCTTTTATGCCTATTCTGTGACCCCATTGATAATAAAGTTTCTTCAGAAGGCAGCCAATTGCATAGCAACTGTAATCCTCATGGCTCCCTTTTGGCTGAGACAAGTTTGGTTCTCCTTTCTATGGCCTCATGTGTTGCACCCTGTTTGGATTCTGTAGAGCCTGTCCCAGAGCGGATTTCTCACTCCTAGGGTCAAACCTCATCCATATCTCAAATTCTTCAAATTGACTGCTTGGTTCTTCCAGTTCCAGTAATGGCCAGAGATGCCAAGCTTTCTAAGAGAGTTGTCTATATCCTTTCTTCTTCCCAGAAACCTTTGATCAGGAAGGTTTACATGGTCAAATGGAAGAAAGTTTCTATTTGGGCCTCTAGCAAAGGTTTAGTTCACTTCTCCACTCCTTTGTATGCAGTTTTAGATTTCCTGGCAGACTTGTTTCACTCACTTCTCATTCATTTCACTATCAAGATTCAGTTAGCTACCATGTATAATTTTCATGTAGGTATGAATAGTATATATGTTGTGTCACTTAAACTATCAAAGGCTTTTCTGAAGAGTACTTTGCTCCTTAGACCCCCTGAAAGGTATCTGGTTCTGCCTTGAGATTTGACCTTATAGGTTCATAGGTTGCTACTAGGCTATCGGCCCTAGGGCCTATACAAGCCAAGCCATAACAATTCCCTGGCTATTTCTTCCCACACTATTTACTTCCCTGGACCTCTGTCTAGCAGGGCAACTGACGTGATTCCTGGGGTGAATTTCCTTTCTCCCATCCAGTCATCAAGGTTCCTTTTGAAAAGGGCCAAAGGGGTGCTCTGCTTGACATGTATGGGCAGTCTATTCCAGAGTCTGGGGAGTCTCTGGGTCAGGAACCTTATCCCTCCAGCATGTTTTGTTTATTGTGATGACAAGGTTTAGATCCCTGGAGCGTATGGCTCTGAGGGATTGGGATTTCTTTAAGTGTAGCATGTCCAACAGCTCTGGGTTTGACATGGCCTTGTATGTTAAGCAGAGATCGCCTCAGAGTAGATGATATGCGACAGAGTATAGCTGGAGTTTTTTAAGGCGGTCAGCATAGGGCATCTGCTTTAGGCCTGTGATTCTTTTAGTGAGGCATTTCTGCCGCCTTTCCAGTTGTGACAGATGTCTTGAGAGGTACATACCAAATTGGGCATTGTATTCTATAATGGGTCTAATGAGGGATGAGTACAGTGGGACAACCTCCTCCTTTTTTCTGGATGAAAAGCCCTTAGTGATGAGGTGTGCAACATAGAAGGATTTCCTGACTGTTGTGGCGATGTGGTTATTGAAGGTGAGACCACTGTCCACCTGTGTCCCTAAGTCTCTTATCACACTTTCGGTGTTTAGTGTACTGCCACCTATATGGTAATTCACGGGTACATGTTTTTTCCCAAAGGGGATAACTATACATTTCTTGGCATTGAGCTTGAGCCCATGGCTCTGGCACCAGGCATCTGTTTCTGTAAGGCCCTTTTGTGAAGTATCAACATCATTTGGGGATTCAATAATGGCTCCCAGTTTGCAGTCATCTGCGAACTTTGTTTTCCAGAGTCCCTTAGTGTTGGCCTGTACTTCAGAGAAGTAGATGGCAAACAAGAGAGGTCCCAGGACTGAACCCTGAGGCACTCCACTTGTCTGGAGCTGGATTTGGAGTCAGCTACTTTTACAGTGTGAGTTCTGTCAGTAAGCCAGTTGGCAACCCATCGAGTGATGTAGGGATTAATGCCCAGCTTAGTAAATTTTTTCTATGATTCCAGAGTGGGAGATGGTGTCAAAGGCCTTGGTAAGGTCCAGATAGGATGTGTGGACTGCCTTACCCTCGTCCACAGCTCTGGAGACTGATTCGAAGAAGTCAGTCAGGTTCAGGAGACAAGATCGGCCCTTCATGAACCCAAACTGGGTGGGGTCCAGTGTTTTAAGGTTGCCAGTCTCTTTGTTTATAAGTTTTATAAGTTCAATGATAATACATTCCATGGCCTTGCAGATCAGGCTCGTCAGAATGATGGGGCGGTAGATGTTCTTCGTTTCCCATTGCTGCAGTCCTTACTATTGGGTATAGTCCGCGTCCAGTCGGCCCGAATACCAGAGTATAAGGCTGACGTCGGTCAGGGCGCATTAGACTGACGTCAGTACGTCAGGGTACTAATGCGCATGACCGACGTCATATCCTCAGTCTTTTTTGCCGCATGGTCCGATGCAGAAGCAGTTTTGCGAGTGCAGGTTGGCGTTCTGAAATATTTCCGAAACCGGAGTTTCAGACCGAAACAGAGTTGGCTAAGTACCCGCTAGGGAACATTTTGGTTTTTCTTGCCTCAGTATTTTACCGGATGTCAGAAAAAGTGAATAACTGTATTTCTTGTGGGAAACAGATACCTCATAGGGATTACCATACCTTGTGTATACCTTGTTTAGGGCCTGAGCACGACGTTGTTGGTTGCCGCTCTTGTGCTAGGTTTAACAAACGCACTATTAAGAGGAGGTTAGACTGTGCCAGGTTAGTGTTTGGGAAGCGTTGCAATTATAAAATGCCGTTGGATGCTCCGACGCCCGCTTCGTCCAAGAAGCGCAAGGACAAAACAGTGAAGCCTAGGGTTGATGAACCGGCAGTCCCGGACGTCGGTTCTTTAGAAGGCTCAGTGGAGCCAGAGGTTTTGCCAGGAGTTTCCATGGAGTCTCAGGCAGAAACTTTACTGTTACAGGATGTGCCTTCTCAGGAGGTAGGCCAGGCTGAGGGGGCTTCTCAGGTAACTGTTCTTCCCTCTCTTCCCAAGGTAGTTAGAGCCTCTCCTTCTGTTGCCAAAACTTCTTTGAGAGGTAGGCCTAGTTCAGCTTCAGTGGGGGCTTCTCCTAGCATTTCGGGTTCTGTACCTAAGAAACATATGCTTAAAATGGCAGAAGATTTGATTACTATGATTAGAGGTTCTATGCCCCGCCTGATAAGAGGCCTAGGGTGGAACCGAGTTTGATAGTTTTGAACAGTGTTCAGAGGCTTCAGAGTCTTCTGGAAGACTTGCAGGAGTATCCTACTTATTCTGATTCTGATGTGGATGATTCCACTCCTACAGCTTCTCCTCCTGAGGATTTCTCATTTTCAGAGACTCTGCATTCCATGAGGGAGCACTTTAAATGGGAAGGCCAGGATTACTCTGATTCCAGGAAAAGGCGTAGGGAATTCTTGTTTTACCCCAGCATAGGCCCTTAGCTATTCCTCCTGTGTTGAATGTGGTGGAAGATGTTTTGCAGAGGCTTCCCTGAACCCTGACTCTTTGCCTCCTGCTCCTGTTAAGCCTGATAGGTATTATAGGGTGCCCGAAGCTCATAAGTATTTGTTTAAGAGTCCTAGGGCGGACCCAGAAACTATTTCTCAAGGGCCTAAAGGTGTTAAGGCTTCTGTGGTTAAAAATCCTGTTCCCACTGATAAAGAGGCAAGGGCTTTGGATAGGTGGGGAAAGAAAGTGTATACTTCTTCCACTCTAGCCATGAGAGCGTTGAATTGTCAGTTTCACATGCTAAAATATCAGAATTATCTCCTTTCACAATTAAAATCTAAGGTGGATGCTTTGGCGGAAGGTATTGAGTGTAAAGAGTTGCTGGATTTGGTTCATGTGTCTGAACAAGTGGGTAAGCATTCTTTGCAATGTGGTTTTGATGCTGTACAGGCCTCCTCGAGGGTGGCTGCTACCAGCTCTGTTCTTCGCAGGCATGCCTGGTTGAAGGATCAGAATTTAGCTGAGCATGTTAAGACAAGGATTTTGGATGCTCCTTTACAGTCTGATGTGTTGTTTGGTTCGCCTGTGGAAGCTGTTTTAAAGAAAATGGAGGACAAAGCTAAGTCTATGCAAACTGTTAAAGATTTTTGCAGGTGCAGCCACCGAAGTTTAGTAGAAATTGGCCTGCTAAGGGGTGGACATATCCTGCTTATGATTCTCAGTCTAGGGGTAGGTCTAGACGTGGTAGGGGCAGGGCTCAAAGTTCTTTTAGGCCTAGAACAGGGAGTTCACCTGCTCAGACTTCTGGTGAGGGCAGGGGTCAGTCCTTTCGTAAACAGACCCAATGACCTGTTTTTTCAGCTGCCAGCAGATTCACATCTGGCAGCTCCTTTGGGGGGAAGACTGTCTCTTTTCAAAGAAAATTGGGATTTAATTACTCAAGACAAATGGGTGTTGGATATCATTCACCACGGTTACAGATTTTATTTCCATACAATGCCCCTTTCAAAGGCATGCCAGACGTTCCTCCTCTACAAAGAAAAGAGGCTCACAAGCAAGTTTTACAGTTACTTCACATAGGGGCCATTCAGCCAGTCCCTGTGTCAGAGAGGGGCCTAGGATTTTATTCTCGCCTGTTCCTTGTACCAAAGAAGGGGAACACGTGGAGACCAATTTTGGATTTATCTCTCCTCAACACGTTTTTGGACATTCCCAAGTTCAAGATGTTGACGTTACAACAGCTTTTACCTCTGCTGGGCAAAGATCACTGGATGGTAACTTTAGATCTCAAGGAAGCTTACCTTCATGTGCCTATAAGGCTAAGTTGCAGAAAGTATCTGCGGTTTCGAGCTGGAAATTCTCATTATCAGTTCTCTGCATTGCCCTTTGGCTTATCTACTGCGCCCAGAGTATTCACAAAGGTTCTGGCTCCAGTGATAGCTTACTTCAGGCTTCAAGGAATTCAAATCTATCCTTACTTGGACGACTGCCTGATTCTGGCTCAAGAAAAGGAGGACCTTCTACAGCATCTGGAATATGTTATAGCAGTGCTAAGATGCCTAGGGTATTCTGTGAACGAAATAAAGTCCAGTCTAGTACCCTCTCAAGACATGTGCTTTCTGGGTGTAAGACTGAATACAGCAGCCCAGATGGCCTTTTTAACCCCGGACAAACAAAAGAGTCTGTCACTTTACTTCCATCAACTATCTCATCAGTCCGTGCTGACTGCAAGGACAGTCCTTCAAGCATTAGGGTTCATGGCATCTTGTATTCTGGTGCTTCCCAATGCCAAACTGCATATGAGGAAGCTACAATGGTATCTCAAAATGTATGGACACAGCACTGCCAGGATTTGGACACTGTCATTCAAATAATACCTTGCATTCAAAAGGAATTTTTGTGGTGGGCTCAGGAATGTCACCTAAACAAGGGACTCTCTGTGACCCGGCCAGAGGCAAGTCAGATTCTAACGACAGATGCCTCGGACATTGCTTGGGGAGCTCATCTAAATGGAAAGTGGATACAAGACAAGTGGCCTGCCAGACTACAGCATCTACATATCAACATGAAGGAGATGTTAGCAGTCCAGTTTGCATTAATGGCTTTCAAGGAGTTACTTCTTCCAGGGCAGGTGTTGATTCTAACAGACAACACAACTGTCATGTGGTACATCAACAAGCAAGGGGGAACACATTCTTATCCTCTATGCAGGCAAGCAATGATTTTATGGGAGACTGCGCTAAGCTTGCAACTAACTCTTCAGGCAAGGTTTCTGCCAGGAGCACAGAACTCCTTAGCAGATGTGTTAAGCAGACAAATCATGGATCCCCACGAGTGGAAACTGGATCTTCATGTATTTCAGAAACTGACAGTGTCATGGGGAACTCCAGACATAGATCTGTTCGCTTCTCCACTAAACCACCAGCTGCCAAAGTATTGCACAAAGGGGTTTCATCACACAGCTTGGAAAGTAGATGCTCTGTCTTTCAGTTGGAAAAACCTTCATGTGTATGCCTTTCCACCTCTACCGCTTCTTCCAAAGGTACTATTAAAGGTCAGACAAGACAGGCCAAGGATGATTTTGATAGCTCCAGATTGGCCTCGCAACACTGGTACCCACTACTACGGAGTCTGGTAAAGAAGCCTCCATGGCCTTTACCTCTGATTCCTCATCTGTTATCTCAGAAGGACGGTCATCTGCTCAATGTCAAGCTTCACTCTCTTCATCTAACAGCCTGGCATATTCTGTGTTGAAACACAGCAGGTCTCAACTTCCTCAACAAGTTTTAAATGTGATTATGGAAGCTAGAAGGCCTAGTACAAGGAGAGTGTACGCAGAAAAATGGAAGAGATTTTTATTTTGGAGTACAGCAAAGAATTTGGAGATTTCAGAGCCTAATTTGAGTGTGGCTCTTCAATATCTTACTGAATTATTGGACAAAGGTTTGTCCTTCTCTTCCATAAAGATTCATGCTGCAGCAATTTCAGCTCACTATGATTGTGACCCACCTTTGTTTTCGCATCCTTTGTTCAAGCAGTTTCTTAGAGGGCAAAGAATATAAGACCCCACGTAGAGCTCCTACTCCTGCTTGGGATCTCAATTTTGTGTTGGAAAAACTTACTCTACAACCTTTTGAGCCTGCAGCTACTGCTGAATTGAAATATTTGTCATGGAAGACTGCTTTTCTGTTGGCTATTACTTCTGCAAGAAGGGTGTCTGAGTTGCAGGCCCTTATGGCAGTAGAGCCCTTTTGATTTTCCATAAGGACAGGGTATCATTACGCACTAATCCTTCCTTTATGCCTAAGGTGGTTTCTAGTGTGGCTTTAAACCAAACTATTCATTTGCCTACGTTTTTGCAGATCCTCAAAATAAAGGGGAAAAGATTTTGCACACTTTAGATGTACACAGGCAATTGCGTTATTATTTGAGCAGGACTAAGGATTTTAGGCAGTCTCAGCAGTTACTTGTTTCTTTTGCTTTGAGTTCACAGGGCAAGCCTGTGTCAAAACAAACTATTTCTAGGTGGATTGGCTTTTGCATTGCATTTTGTTATTCCCATCATGGCAAGGAGATTCCAGCTGGGATTAGGCCTCATTCCACTAGGGCTACTGCCACTTCAACAGCATTTCTAAGGGGTGGCAACTAAGGATATTCTGGAAGCAGCTACTTGGAGTTCAGTGCATACTTTCTCTAGGCATTATCACCTTCCTATATACTCTAAGACTAGGGCTGGTTTTGCCACAGCTGTTTTACAAGGCATGTTGTCAGCTCCTACTACTTTATAATTTGCCAGCCTCCCTTACCTCTGCTTTGGGATTCTACCCAATAGTCAGGACTGCAGCAATGGAAGACGAAGAACATAGTACAGTTTTGTACCTACCATAAATGTAGATGTTCGAGGATTCCATTGCTGCAGTCCAATTTACCCTCCCTCCTTCCCCTCTGTGTTTAGGGGTGGTTGTGTAGGTGAGTTTACATGCTTATATTTTTATATATATATATTGTTGTATATATTATACATGTTTTTGGTGCAGGTTGTTTTGGGACTTGTCTTTTGGGTCTTCTGACATCTGGGGCAAGAAAAGACTGAGGATATGGCGTCGGTCATGCGCATTAGTACCCTGACGTACTGACGCCAGTCTAATGCGCCCTGACCGACGTCAGCCTTATACTCTGGTATTCGGGCCGACTGGGACGCGGACTATACCCAATAGTCAGGACTGCAGCAATGGAATCCTCGAACATCTACATTTATGGTAGGTACAAAACTGTACTTTTTGTACCTACCATAAATGTAGATGTTCGAGGATTCCATTGCTGCAGTCCAATTTACCCTCCCTCCTTCCCCTCTGTGTTTAGGGGTGGTTGTGTAGGGTCTTCTGACATCTGGGGCAAGAAAAGACTGAGGATATGACGTCGGTCATGCGCATTAGTACCCTGACGTACTGACGTCAGTCTAATGCGCCCTGACCGACGTCAGCCTTATACTCTGGTATTCGGGCCGACTGGACGCGGACTATACCCAATAGTAAGGACTGCAGCAATGGAATCCTCGAACATCTACATTTATGGTAGGTACAAAACTGTACTTTCCCAGGATCCAAGGTGGATCCCCCCTTGTGGAGTGGGATAACTGTAGCTGTGCGCCACTCAGTGGGCATGAAGCCTGAGATGAGGGTATGATTAAACATGACACTTAGGTGAGGTGCCAGTTCATTTTGTAGTTCATGTAGTACACAGCTCGGGATGTCATCTGGTCCCATGGATGCTGTATTCTTAGCCTTGGAGAGTGCGTTTTTTACCTGTGTGGCTGTTATTACCAGAATTTGGTGATCTTCTGGTATTGAGATGGGCCATTTAGGGGGTGAGAGGGGGTGAAGTTGGCACTGAATCGATCTGCCAGGATATTGGCAATATCCTTGGGATCAGTATATTTAATGCCATTCTGTTGTAGCTCAGAGCAGATCTGAGCATTGTCATTTAGATTCTTGACATAGTTATAGAATGCCTTGTGGTTGTCTTTGGAATCTTTGGCAAATTTATTTTTGAAACTAGCTTTGGAGGTTTTTATGAGGGATCTCAGCTTCTTACTGAGACTGGTAAGGGAGTTTCAGACTTTGATTAGATTTACATTTGACCCAGCCCCTACAGTAGATTTGAAACTGCTGTCTTGGAAAACTTTGTTTTTGGTGGCTATTACTTCGGCAAGAAGGGTTTCAGAACTTCAAGACTTGTTTTGGTTTATCCCTTTAGCTTATTTTTCATAAGGGCTGGGTATTTTTATATACCAGTCCTTCTTTCCTATCTAAGATGGTCTGTAAGTCAAACCTAAATCAGCCTATCCATTTACCTGGTTTCTTCCCCAATTTCAGCAACAAAGGAGAATACTTGATCCACTGTTTGGATGTTCATTGTCAGCTTAGATTTTATTTGGACAGAAGTAAAGGGTTCAAGAAATCAAACCAGATTTTTGTCTCCTTCTCCAGTTTTATTGGGTAAACCTGTTGTGAAGGCAGCTTTATCCAGAGGGCTTTCTAATTTTATTTTATTTTATTTTTGTGTGTATTCATTAAAAGGAACTCCTTTACACAGTAAGCCTAGAGCCCATTTTACAAGAGCTGTTGCTTCTTCAGCTGGTTTCTTTACTCAGACGTCTTTTAATGATATTTGTCTAGCTGCTACTTGGTCTAGCACTCGTGTCATTACAGATTAGATATACAGTCCGGATCTAGGTGTGCCTTTATCTCCACTGTTTGCAGAACATTCTCCCCTGATGCCACACTGGTTTAACTGGCTGAGGACTCTTTCCCCACAGGTTGAGACTCATGGAAAAGACATTGGATATGAAAGATATGTACTTACCATAATGCTAGACCTGCTTTGTCGTCTTCCATCTCTTTCAACCATTAGTGCCTCTGTTCCCCATTCCAAATTGTTATCCTTTTGTACTACTACTGGCCGACTGTGCAGACTGACCTGAAGGCTATGTTTGGAATTACTTGTGTAGCACCCTTTTACCTTTTGGGAACATTTATCTTTCCTTTTCTGGGAATGGGTTCTTTTTCTGGATTAGTTTTTAGGAACACAGTAAGGCAAACTTAATCTGAGGAGAATCTCTGAGGCAGTGTATTATGTATACATGAGGTGAAGCTTCTGGGCTGAAAACTGTCAGCCGCTGACTTTGGGTCTTGGTCAAATCTTATAACCCACAGGTTGAGATGGCTACAAGAAGATGACTTAGATATAGTGTTATAGTACATAACTTTTGAAAATATACTGTATTATCCCTGTGCTGTGATATCCATCTAAGTTTGCCTCTAACTGCCTTGTTTCATTTTGAATAGCTACCCATTCAGTGGACTAGTTTAAGCCTTGTTAGAATTATTACCTGTCCCTGTTTCCTGGAGTGTCTTAGTTGTGTTCTGAGAAAATCATGACAATGACAAATGTCCTGAGATTTTTAGGAAATAAAATATTTTCTAAGTTTAATTTAGTAGTTGTACAAAATAATTATTTTTATCTGATACACCCAAATATTGTATGAAATCACAAAAATAACTCATTTTACAAGAATGAACATTTATTATAGCAAAAAATGAGTTTCAGTCTTTGAACTGGCTGTGGTTTGTCCTGCAAAATCTCACATTCCATATAAAATGTCCCACTTTTCTGCAGTTTGAAATTATGGTAACACTAAACCTTATTGAATGTTTTTATAATGCCGCTGTAAAACTTGCAGTATCCTCTGTAAACCTGATGTATACAATCCAGTACAGCTTTCATCACTCCTAATATGTTATACTGTATTAAAAGTCCATGTAGTGAAGACATTTGTGCACACCTTTTGAACATGTACTCTACTTTTGCTCAAAAAAAAAAAAGCCTGGACTGTGGCTGAAAATGGTCAGGTCAATCCCCCTATGTAATAAATAGAAGTAAATGAACAATGACCAAATGAAGCCTAAAGTGAAGATGTAAAGTGGACTGTGCCATCACTTTATTATAATTTTCAAGACGTTTTAAAAAACACTGTGTTCAGATGGGAATACATTCATTTGGTTGAAAAACTCAAACTACTGAAACACAAAATGTCAAAAACTCAAAATATTGAAAATGGGAATTTGCTCTTTCCCCACTGTTGTGTGATCGTGGAGTTAGTGTATAATTAGGATGTGTGACAGTGCAGGAGGGCTTGCCCCTTGCATTGAATAGGTTTTCAGTATTTTAAAACTTTTATTTTAGGTTTCAACATTTTTGAGTTTTTCAACCAAATGAATGTATTCCTTGCCAGCTACACAGGCTAAATAACACACCATACAAGCTGGTATGATAAATAAGTGTTGGGAGGGTGGCCTAATGGTTAAGGTGTTTGCCTTACAAACACAGGGTACAGTGTTTGAATCTCACAGGGGATAATTGGCTAGGATTAAAATTGCTCACAAGGGCAGTTAGCCTAGTACTAACCTACGAACCTATAAAGTGGCCTTCAGACAGACCAGATTTGTACATTCTAATAAAGCAGATTTTTCCTTTGCCTCATGATTAATGTCTAAGTCGAGCGGTAAGGCCATTCTTTTTTGCATATTTATTCTTTGATAAGCTTTCTAGCTCAATAGATTAATATGGTAAATTGTATGCAGATGTAATACCTTAGCTTTGCCAGCATTTAGCTGACAACATTGCTCATCATAGTTCTGTTTTAGAGCAGATACAAGAACATTTACAATATGTTCTTGCCAGTGTTGTCACAAATTGAATAAAAAATGGTTTCTACAGTGGACAGAATAAGAAAGAGTTCACACACTTGTATATAGGATGCTTAATCAAGGACAGCTTTGTCTTGAGTATTTTGGAAGAGATTTGCATAGCTTAGAACAGAGTTTTACACTGAGGGTATGATAGGTTGCATAATGTTTCAGTGGTACATGATTTCTTATTTGGTTAGTTAGCTGCAATATATTTTTTAATATGTTAATCAGGTAAGCCCACTGGGTACAAAACCCCCTTTCCAGGGGTGACCTCTCAGCACGGTCTTGTTAAGTGGCTTGCTCAGAGAAAGGAGGGCAACTTCAGGACTATTATCAACTTGTAGTCTCAATTCTCTAAGCTACATTGACAGATTTTTCTGAATTGATGATTTTGAAAAGAAAGTTACAACATTTTCATTTTACGAAATATGTGAGTTATAAAGGTTTTGTTAGTTGTTAGAACATTATGGTGTGTAGTTCAACAGCTGCTGTTGTAATGTTCTAACAGGTTTCTAGAGATGGAAGAGTGTTGCAGTCTGCTTCTGGCAGCAGTTATCATTTGTAATGAATGCTGACAGCCTGCTTAACCCCATTCCCTGCCAGTCTCAATATTAGAAAAAGTAGTTTAGGTAGGGAAGATAAGGGATGTACAGTAGCCCCTCTTGCAAAAATAAGTTGTTTCTGCTGCTTTTAATTTTGTCCTGATATTAATCATTTCTGATTAGCATATCGTCAGACGGGCATACTTCTTAATTGCTAAGTGATAGGGGAAAAATCATTTTACTGCACTTAATACTGGTGGTTACGGAAAACAGTGCAGCTCATGTAATGGTGTCACTTCCTGTTATAGATGTGGAGTTACACAGGATCTCTGCAGTGAGACTGTGTAGGTTGTTTCATAACTGCCAGTGTATGTTGTTCTTCCTTTCCTGTGTTGAGTTTCAGTGCAAATAAGAATTTGTTTTATTAAAAAGGAGCTTGTTCTCAGCAGTGTAATTAATAAAAGCAACAAAAAGCAAGAAAAGTTAAATTCAGATGCAGCATAAAAAAACAGACAAAACCAGAGAACCGGAATTACTGCTAGCTGAAGACTTCCTGTAAGAGTGAGCTCCAGGTGACTTGCAGTGCTTCATGGTCTGCTCAGTAAAGTTGCAGAGTAGTCATCCAGACCTTGGTTTTGTTACGTTTTGCAAAATTGCTTTCATAGGTGTTATTAACTTGAAAGGATTATTGCTAAATTTACTTGCTGTGTGTACCGGGTGTGTGGCAGAGAAACATCATTCTGAACTGTACCTTGTTAAACCTGTACCATGGAGAAGCACACTTGGAAAGATGGAACAAGATCCAGTTAATTATTCAACATCTTTAGCACAGATAGCTGCTCAGCTAACAAGTGTGGAGATGAGAATGGAACACTTCATTACAGCACCTGACATATCTTGCTAGGAGATGGAGAAACTGCCATTCAGATTTTGCAGGGTCACATAACAAAAGGTTAAATTGTGTGTGATGTGGTAGCTAATCAGCCCAGAAATTAGGCTCTGCAGATCTGAGTTGTAGAAATGGAGGACAGCGCTAGATGGAAAAATCTCTCTTTTTTTCGGGGGGGGGGGGGGGTTCTCCCCAAGACGTAAGAAGAGCAAGATTTTTACAGTCCCCAAAGTTACAGTTATCTCAGTAGAGTTTGACTTCAGCTATTAATTGAGTGAGCCCACAGTGTAATTTTTTCCTTTTCATGAATTAAAGCCAATCATCAAAGACATTTTTTTTTCAGGAATGTACATACTTAAATGTAAATGCTAATATTTTTTTTTTCTTTTCATTGCAACATGTACGATCCTTCTGCATGGTGCACTTGGTATTTCAGCACTAATGGCTGATATAACCATTTTATAATTATATTTATACTCATAAAGCACCCTTTTGTAAGACAGACAGTGCTTAAATTTAATTGTCAATAACTTGCCTTTGTTTAGGCATGCAAATCCAAGTTTCGCAGTCAGCATTTCTATTCAGTCGTAATTCCATGTTTGATTTAGCACTGCTCATGAAACAAAAATAAATAAGTTAAACGGACAAATTAACTTTTTACAACCTAATTTTAGGTTAGGAATTAATTACTTGCCATATTATTGTATTAACACTACTTACAAGTCTTAACTGGACCAGTGACTTCACACCTTGTACTGGAGTCTATTTTGTTAAATATATATAGAATTTACTTACTTTTCCAATGTCTTCATCCTCTTCAAATTCTAATGCAGGATCCCATGCAGCCCATTTTCTTACGACATTGTTCTGTTTTTGATCGCTAATAGATCTCTTTTCCATATTTTTCAGTTTCTGTAATTATTTTTTCACCTATGTTATTCAAAGCCTGGTTATGCTCAAATGGGGCCCTAAGCAGGGTAATAGACCAGTGTTCCCATAGCCATGCCAGGATGTCTTTACTTGGCTATCTCTCTCCTGTTACCATAAAATAATCTTCAAAATTCTCAGTTTGCATGCCATAAACTTTTACCAGAACTCTAACTATCATGCATATTACACGTACATTGCTGTGTTGTCTTAGTTTTTAGTATACTTTCTACTACTTATGAATGTAATATTGCCTTAATATTCTGTATGACTGTTATTCTCCTTAAGGATCTGCATCCATATTTCTTTATTTGTTGAATTACTCCCCACTTCGTCATCACTCCTTTGCAGTTTGAACTGTAGCTTTTTGCTTGTGTTTTTCTATAAAGGCTTTAATTGTGCAGCTATAAAATATCTCTTCAAATCAAGTAATCCTAATTGCAGTAAAACAAACATATCATGGCAGCAGGGAGAGTTCATAGTAAGAAAATATCTTGAGTTAACACTGAACCAAGCCAGAATCAAAAGATCATAAGACTACATTTATAACCTGACAATTCCTCCTAATACAGCTTAGTAACTAGTGACTCCATTATTAGTAAAACAGACAAGCAGCCCAATGGACTTTTTAAGGAGCTTGTTAGTATTCTGCCTGCCTGCCTGCCTAGATCCAGAGTTTGGGAAATCACCATAATGTTACAAAGGATTAAACCTAAATATGAATGCCCATTGCTCACACAGAAGTTAACAATATCTTCTTTCCTGAATATGCTAAGTGCTAGAGGATACAATAGGATTATTGCACATTCTAGTAACAAGCATCAAAGAGAGATACCTGATTAGCAAAAATCCTTCCATCACAGCATATGAAGCCTAACTATCATGATAAAATGTTGGCCTTCAGTGAGTGGGTAAAACATGTTGGTTATACACAGGGGATTCACTGCCTCTCAGCCAGGAGTGAGATGTGGGAACAATCACAGTGATTTGTCTTTGTTGGGCAACTACATTTCTTTTCTCAGGAGTACAAATAGTGAACAAGAAATTTTCTTTCCTACAGTGGGTTTTAGACCTCTACAAATACCAGTAAAAAATAAATGAAAAGTTCACTAGGTAAAAATCAGAGGTGTAGGTAGTTTCACAAAGTGCCAAACGTTTCAATATAAAATGAATGAGCTGTGTGCTTTCCTTTGCTTGGTGAATGCTTTTTTAACATTTGTATTGAATTAGCATTTGTGACATATGCAAACTTACATGTATATATAAAAGAAATCAAACCATATTAACAAGTTCACACTTACAAACATTATACATCACATATATTGTTATATATGATATAGCCAAAGCAACATTATATGAATTGTTCAGATGTAATGGGATCCTATCTCGCCTACATTCATAACTGATGGGTTTGGAGCCAACCCCTCGGCTCCGACTCGGCCACTGTATAGTAGAACGAAGTCTCTAATTGGCTGGGCTACCCCTTATCCCAGAATGCACCACGCCTGCTTCCCCAGATCTCGTTTGCCGCTTTTCAAGCTAGACGTGGTCTCGACTTGGCTGGAGCTAAGTGGTTTTTTGTATACTTTTTGGTCTTTTGACCTAGGGTTTTCTTCACGAATTTAATAAACAGCTGTTTTAACAGCTTTACGTGTGTGTGTGTGAAAAGTTTTCGGTGTGATTGGTATTTTTTTATACTTACCGGGCAAGGCCCGTTTAAGTTAGAGGGCCCTTGCCCTTATTTGTGAGTTAATGTGCTTTTTTGTGAGCCAATGTGTTGAATTTTGTCTACTTTAAGGTTTACTTGATTGATCGAGCCATTTAAGTTAGAGGTTTTCTGCCCGATTCGTGTTCTCTATCTCGGGCCAGTCCCGTTTTGAGTCAAGGGCTTGTGCTCTACTTTAAGGTTACTTTTTGTGGTAAAAAAATTGTTGTGTGATAGGATGTCTAAAGAGCAGAAGTCTGGCTTTAAAAAGTGCACCAAGTGCAATTACAAAATGTCTATTACTGATAGCCATGCTGTTTGTGTTTATTGTTTAGGACCGAAACATTTGCAAAAAACATGTAGTGTTTGTCATGCTTTTTCCTCTAGGGTCCTTCAAGAACGTAAAAATAAATTGATCCTTAAGGGCCTTATTAAGCCCTCTTTTGAGGAAGCTTTGGCTTCTCCTTCCTCTCCAGCTTCTAAAAAGAAAAAGTTGTCGGCTCCGACCAGTCCGTCGAAACCAACTTCCAAGAAGCATAGGTCGACCTCTTCTTCCTCGGCTCCAATGGCTTCGGAGTCTCGGGTGGAAGGGTCTGCCTCGATACCTCTTTCCTCGGCTCCATTGATGTCGGAGCCGCAGGTTGGGTGATCGAGAGGCGAATCACCTGCTTTGGCTCCTTTGGTCTCGGAGCTGTTGGAGGTGTGCAGCTCAGACTCTCCTCCCTCGGCCCCGAAGTCCCCTTCGGCGCCGATGGTGTTGGAGCCATTTCGGAGCCGGTCCCCTGGTCTGTCGGAGCCAAGAGAAAAGTCATCTCGGCCCCCATATATTTCCTCTAAATCCTCCAGGTTATCGGACTCAGATTTGGACAGAGTTATCCAGAGGCTTTTCCAGTCCCAGGTTTTTGCAAAAATGGTCTTGGCTCCAGCCCACTCGGCTCCAGAGCCGGCCCCCATTTCGACGCACTCGATTCCTCCTCCAACCTCTTCGGAACCGTTGGAGTCGGTGATGGTGGAGCGGAGCAGAGTCGTCCAGTCGGAACCGAGACTCCCTCGGAGCCTCTCGGTTCCGACCATCATTCCTACCCTGTCCTCGGCGTCAGGGTTCGGTACCGGGACTTCCTCGGTCAGGGCCGAGGGGAACACTTTGGAACTGGTAGCTTCGGTGCCTAGTCTCCCCCTCGGAGCGTCGGCCGCGGGGATTCCCGGTACCGTCGTGGTCTCTCAGCCGGTGCCTTCCGTAGAGTCTGGAGGTCCTGCTTTTGAGGCCATGAGGAGTGCGCTGGCCATGTCCTTGCTGGCTCAGCAAGTCTCTACCTCACCGTCCCTAGACTTGGGAACTGGTGCTTCTGGTGTGCTTCATTCCCACGACAGCGGGGCCCCAGGGCCTGAGGATACCCCCTTGGGGGTTCCCTTCTCCCGGGAGGTCCTTCTGAATCCGCTTCAGATGAACCTCCAAGGAAAAAATTGTGCAAGAGGAAGCACATTGACTCCCAGGATGAGTCTATCACATCAGATACTGACCTCGATGATGCGGAGGGGTCCCCAAAATCGTCCTCGGATGACGTCTCATTCTCAGATATCCTCGAGATCCTGAGACAGAGAGGCAATTGGCAGTCCAAAACCCCTTCCGCAGAGGAGTCAGTCTTCCTCAAGGCTTTTGGGGCCCAGCCCTCTGCCTCCTGGGTGTCTCCACCCTTCGATGAATTGCTAGATTTAGTTTCTCGAAGGGTGTGGGAACACCCTGACTCTGTGGAACCGGTGCCCGCCAGGCCTAACAAGTTTCTCTCAGCCCCTCCTCAAAAGGAATTTTTGACCAAAGGAGTTGCAGTAGATGCGATGGTGGTGGCATCTGCCACTCAGCAGGACGTGGCAGAGGCTTCAATGTCTATTCACCCTCCTAATAAGGATTCCAGGAGCATGGATAGGTACGGGAAGCGTACCCTTTCTTCAGCGGCCTTTACCCTGTGGTCGCTGAATTATCTTTGTCATTTTACCAGGCTCCAAAGGGACCTCCTCAAAGAGTTAGGTGAGTCTCTTACGGGTAATCTTCCTGAGGCGTTAGCCCAAACTGTTGGCGCCCAGATGACTACCCTATCTTCGATAGTCAACTCGTCCATGAGGCTCATTTCATATGCGACCGAAGGGGCGAGTAGAGCAGCGGGAGCAGGCGTGGCTCTTAGAAGACACGCCTGGTTACGCTTGTGTCCCTTTGCGGAGGCCTTTAAGTCTTCCTTCACCGACGCCCCCTTTGATGGCTCCTCCCTGCTTGGACCCAAGGTGAAGGACACACTGACTCGATGCGAGCAGGAGGGCAAGACCTTGACTGCCGTGGGGGCCCGTTTTTCTGCTCCCTCTAGATCTTACCCCAAGGCCCAGAGAGGAGGGAAAATGTGGTTCAGAAAATCTCAAAGGTCTTTCCCTACTCCACCGAGTGATCCCCCCTCTAGAGGCAGGGGGGGGGGTTCAGGAAGACGTTGCCCCAGAGGCGGCAGAGGCCCCCCACAACTCTGGAGACCGCAATTCCTTTCGTGGTCCATCCTACACTCCCCGTCCCTGAGACGTGGCCCGACTGCGCATCTCCGGAGCCAGTCGGGGGTCGTTTTGCGGAACACCCACAGGCTTGGGAATCTATCACCAAGGATCAGTGGGTGCTCCGAACCATAACCGGAGGCTATCTCATCCCTTTCATAAAGCCCCCCTCTTCCTGTCAGGAAAATACCGGATGTGCCACCCAGTCAGCGGGATCAAGCAGCGGTCGTGGTGAAATTGACAGTTTAAAGCCCTGATTGCCAAGGTTGCAGAAGTGTAAACCTTCTTACCCCATCTATCCAGTGCCCTGGAATCTCTATCAGAAGGGGTATGATTTTTAACAGTAGAGGCCTTAATGCCCCTGGGACCCTGAGAAATGGTTTCAGGATCAGCAACAGGATTTTTGAAAAGGAATTTGTGGGAGTCAGGAACCCTGCAGTATCTGTCTGGCTTACAAGGAGCCGGAGGCAGAGAATCAGGAGCCATACTAGATTCTGAAAAAACATCATCAACAATGTCTAGAACAGGAGGTATAGCCAAAGGCCTATGCTGAGGAAGAAGAAGAAAATCCCTAAGTCTCCTTTTTGATTCAGAGAAATCCTGACTTTCCCAATGGAAATGTTCCCGTAAGGTATTGTAATGTTTCCCCAAAAGAAAAATCCTCAGGGGGAGAAGCAGAAGGAATGGAATCTTCTGCATCAGAGTCCTCACAGGTATGAATAGACAAATCCTGTTCATTAGAAGACTCAGAAGAAATAGAATTCTGTTCAGAAGATTCATAATCAATGTCTTGCCTAGGCCTCTTAGTTGGCTACCCCTGATCAGAGTAATTAAATCTTCAGCCATTTTGATAATTTGTTTTTTAGGCATAGGGGTCTGCACATCTGGCCCAGGCATCGGTTTTTTAGACATAGATTTAGATTTTGGCCTTAGTTTTGAAGATGACATCGGTCTAATATACAAATCTGTAGGCCTGAAAACACCCTCAAAAGCCAGTGCCTGCACAGTGGCTCCGGACCGATCTAAGGTAGAGACATCCACAGGTTCCATAATTGAAGTATCTCGCGGCATATCGGACTCCGAATGGATCTCAGTAGAGGCCTGCGAATCAGAAGTATCAGGTATCAGGGGCTGCGAAAGCGCCTCACTGAGTACCGGCGAACTGGCGACTGGCTTAGGAGAAGCACTGTCATCAGTTTTGGACCTCGACAGTCTGTCTCTTTTTCTTTGCATTTTTTTAGGTATTCCGGTAGTTGGATTGCTAACCGATGACATTTCTGGATAATTAAATCTTGAGCCAAAATATTTAGAAGCAAAAATATACAGACGTTTAATCGTGTGTTGATTAAATTTAGCACAAAACTGACAGCCAGGCACGTTGTGGTCAGGGCCTAAGCAAGGAATACAGTACAAATGAAAATCCTTATGAAGTATTTGCTTCCCACAAGTAATGCAATTATTAACCTTTACTGACATCGGTAAGGAGCAAGAAAAAGTTTCCCCAATGGGGTACTTTTTAGTTGAAGACTTCGGTTCTGAAATGAAAATTTCAGGAGTCGGCCGACTGGCACTTGCGCACTGCTTCTACTACGGGCACCACGTGGCAAGAAAGACTGATGTAATGGCATTGGCTGCATGTTTTATACCCCTGAGGACCTGACGTCATGGAAGAAGGGACAGCAACCAACGCAGGACCCAAGACTTTGTTAATTAGGCCGACTGAGGGCAACCTGCCAGCAGATTACCCCAAATGTAATGACTGCAACAGTGAAACACGAAGAACTTACGGAAATCAAAATCTGAAACAACTACACTTGAAGTAGAGAATACTGTAACAGTGAATAAAAGAACAAGAAGTGGAATATTTAGAAAAGGGTGGAAATAAATTACATAGAAAAATGGAAATAGGGGAATAATGCATGCAGAAAATGCTTTGGAGAAGGAATGAGGCTTAAGGGAAGGAAACTTTTAGTTATGTACTTACCATAACTTCGGATGTATGGGATCCATCTCGCCTACATTCATAACTGATGGGTTCGGAGCCGACCCCTCGGCTCCGACTCGGCCACTATATAGTAGAACGAAGTCTCTAATTGGCTGGGCTACCCCTTATCCCAGAATGCACCACGCCTGCTTCCCCAGATCTTGTTTGTTCGCTTTTATATACCTACATCCAGGCACAGAAACATACCAACAACTGTAACAAATCTAAAGTCCTTCAAGAGAAAAAACTCAGTAAGTAGCAACATTTCCTCTAAGTCCAATGGGAAGGGGGAAGGAGGGCGGGTACGTATGAATGTAGGCAAGATGGATCCCATACATCCGAAGTTATGGTAAGTACATAACTAAAAGATGTAATGGGATCCTTTCTCGCCTACATTCATAACTGATGGGACAGCATCCCTAGCACCTAAATCCTGGGTGGCTCATTGGAAAACACTCCTGAGAACTGTGGAACCAAAGGAAGCTCGACCTCGAGAAGCCACATCTATCTTGTAATGAGAAATAAAGGTGTGCGGAGAAGTCCAGGTAGCAGCCGCACAGATATCATCTATTGATAATTTGGAGTGAAATGCTACAGAAGTAGCCATTGCCCTGGTAGAATGAGCCTTGACTGGGAATGGTAGCTCTTTGCCGGACTGTGAATAGATGAAGGAGATGCAATCTTTAATCCATTTGGCTATGGTGGTTTTAGCTACCGGTTGACCCAACCTATTTTCCGCAAAGGACACAAACAGCTGATCTGACTTTCGTGTCTGATTGGTCCTACTTAAATAAAAACGCAGTTGTCTGTGAACATCCAACTGATGGAAAATATATTCTGCGCTACTGGAGAATTTGGGAAAAAACACAGGGAGCTCCAAGGATTGTTGAATGCATAAAGGGGATGCTACCTTGGGTAAGAAAGAGGGATTTAACTTGAGAGACACTCTGTCTTTGTGAAAAATCAAATAAGGGGGGTTAGAACAGAGAGCCTGAAGCTCTGAGACCTGCTTGGCAGAGGTTATTGCCACCAAAAAGGCGGTTTTCCAAGATAGAAATTTTATATCACAAGTAGCTGCTGGTTCAAAGGGACGGGCAGTTAAAGAAGCTAGAACCATATTCAGATTCCAAGGGGGTACAGGATGGGCTATTAGTCAAGGAGCCACGCTCCTTTAAGGAAAGATTTGCAAAGCCTGTTTGCCATTAAGGAAGGCTCAAAAAAGACATGAAAATTAGAGATAGCCGCCAGTTGGACTTTAACTGTGGAAACTGAAGAGCCCAAATAAAACAAAGAAGCCAGAAATTCTAAAACCTGAGGTACTGGGGTGGTAAGGGGATCTATACCTCGTTGCTGGGCCCAAATAGCAAACCTCTTCCATTTGCTGGAATACAGTTTAATAGTGGAAGGTTTGTGAGAAGAGGACAAAATGTGGATGACGTCTGTAGAAAGAGAGTTATCTCTGACTAAGGTTGGAAGTGGAGTAACCAGGCGGCCAACCTCAAGGACCTGAGGGATGGATGAGACTGTCCCAACTGATGAGTTAACAGGTCGGGCACCAGGTCCAGAAACCATGGGCCCTCCACCGCATACCTCAGAAGGAAGGGGAACCAAACCTGACGAGGCCAGTGTGGAGCGATCAAAATCATGTTGTTTCGTAGATAAATCGCCTTCTGTATCACCTTCGGGAGGAGGGGAACCGGCGGGAAGGTGAAAAGTAGACCGGGGGGCCACCTGTGAGCTAGAGCGTCCCTGGGAATCTGCCCCTGAGAGGGAGACAGAGTGAAGAACTCCCAGCATTTCGCATTGTGAGGGCTGGCGAACAAGTCGCAACAAGGGAGGCCCCACTTGGCGAAAATGTTTGCAGCCACCCTGTCGTTGAGGGACCACTCGTGGGGCAACAGGAGAGTCCTGCTCAGCCTGTCTGCAATCACACTGGATTTCCCCGGAATGTGCATTGCCACTAGGAAACGCTGGGTAGAAATCGCCCAATGCCACACTCTCATGGCCTCTCGGCAAAGAGGGTAGGACCTGGTTCCGCCTTGCTTGTTTATGTACCAGACTACCGACATGTTGACGGATAGGATCACAATAGTACCCCAGGGAAGAACATGATGAAGTGCTTGCAACACCAGTAGCACCGCTCTCATTTCCAGGATATTGATATGTAAGTGGTTTTCGTGAGCCTGCCACGTACCTTGGACAGACCTGTCCAGATAATGCCCCCCCCACCCTATCTGGGAGGCGTCCGTGGTCACCGTGGCGACGGGAGGCTGAAGGGCAAAGGGTCGCCCCTGGTCCAGGTTGGACCGAAGCAGCCACCAACGTAGGTCCCGACGGCAACTTTCCGTAATCTGGACCAAATGGTTCAAGGGGAGATCCTGAAAGGACCATTGAACCGACAGTAGCCATTGCAGCACCTGCATGTGCAGCCTGGCTAAGGGGACTAGAAGAATAGTCGAGGCCATCGTGCCCAATAACTGCAGAATCAGTCTGGCCTGTACTCGTGATCTGGGTAACAAGGTTTGAACCTGCGACTGCAGGACCTGAATCCTTTCTACTGGCAAGAATGCCCGCATTCTCCTTGTGTCTAACTCTGCGCCTATAAAGGTAATATGCTGAGACGGCTGCAGCACAGATTTTCCCCAATTGAACGTGATTCCTAGTGAATGACCCAAACTGACTGTGGTCATAAGCGCCCAAACTAATAGAGGCTTGGTGGTGGCAGTAAGGAGCCAGTCGTCTAGATAGGGAAACACTTGGAATCCTAGACTTCTCAAGTGAGCTGTCACTACTGCTAGGCACTTGAACACCCTGGGGGCTGTGGTGAGACCAAAGGGCAGTGCTCGGAACTGGAAATGACTGGTTCCCAGGCGGAAGCGTAAGTGACTCCTGGACTCTTGACTTATCAGGATGTGATAGTAAGCGTCCTTGAGATCTATGGAGCACATCCAGACATCCTTCTCCAATAACGGGAGAATGAACTGAAGGGTGACCATTCGGAATTTGGATTTTTTTACAAAGCGATTCAATGATTTGAGGTCCAAAATGGGCCTTAAGTCCCCTGTCTTTTTTGGCACCAAAAATAGTCTTGAGTAAGTTCCTGATCCGATCTGGTCAGCGGGGACAGGCTGGATGACTCCTTTTAATATCAACAGCATGTCCTGGGACTATTTAAACAGAAAATGATGTTAATCTCTGACTGTGTGGAAAATAAAGATTTGCAGGATTTATTACATTCAACTGAACAAGTTGGAAAACATACTTTGCAATGTGGTTTTGATTCCTTGGAGGCCTCTTGCAGAGCTGCTGTAACCGGATCTGTGCTAATAAGGCATGCTTGGCTCAAAGAGCAAACTCTGTCTGACCATGTTAAAGCAAAATTGTTAGATGCTCCTTTACAACAGGACCGTCTCTTTGGTAATGAGGCTGAAGAAGTGTTAAAAAAGATGGAAGATAAAGCTAAATCTATGCAAACTGTGAAAGATTTCTTACAAGTGCAACCTCCAAGATTTAGTAGGCACTGGCCTACTAAGAACTGGTCCTTTCCAGTCCCTTCGAGAGCCGCTCAAGTCAAATCCAGACATTCCAAAGGCTCCAGGTTTCAGTCACAAGGAACTTTTAGAACAAAACAATGGGAAGCCTCCACCTCCAAATCTGGAAACAACAAGGCACCTCCCTATGGTAAACAGTCTCAATGACTTCCCTCTACAATCACCAAGCACTTACCTTTTAGCCGTCCCTTTGGGGTGGAAACTGGCACTTCATGCACGAAACTGGCAACTTATTACCCAGGACAAATATAGAATATTAGGGGGATCCTAAGCAAAAGACCAGCACTGGTAGGGTTTTTAGTGGAATCTAGAAATAAGCTGCAGTGAGAGCATACAAAATATTGAGTGATAACTGTGAGAATCGATCAGAGGAGGTTACAGAGGATTGGGAAGAGAGCTTGGATAAGCAATTCACAAAGAAACAATGGGGGCAATAGTGGATTTAGGCACGGGTGCAGGGGTGGGCGCCATCCCCTTTTTAAAGCTGTTCTGTGAGTTAAAAAAAAAAAAGAAATGTACTGCACTGTTCTTTTGTTAAAACTGGAAAATGAGCTGCCAAGATGGTACATTTCCGTTTCAATTTAACTTTTTTTTTTTTTCTTTTTATGTGAAAGATGCATAGGAGATGCAATTGGAGGTTGCAGTCAGGTGATCTATAGGCCTATCATTAATTGCTCCTCCAATTGCATCTCCACTATAGTTGAGTGAAAGTGCGTCTGGTCACAGATACGATTTAGTAGATGGTGAAACAGATGTTTTCAGACTAGCGCCAGACTATAGAGTTGATCAACATCCTGTTGAAGCATTTAAGGAACGCTGCTGTAGTGAGCGTAGACTAGTGTTCAGAAACTCTGAGGTAACTTTTTTCCTTAAAAGGGAGAGTGTCAAACTTGGATGTGTCTGAAAAATATATATATATATTTTTTTAAATTGCAATAGATAACATACATCATAAGCACACCTAGTTTTTACTTCCTGATTTTTTTCCCTTCTTCTAGCCGTATTTTAGTATTTTTTTCTTCAGAGCATCCTGTGCTCACTGTACTTCAGTAATCCCTCCACACTGTGATGTCACCATTTTCCCATACATCCTCTGTTTAGTGACAGTTCCAGAATTGTTTTTATTCACCTGGGAAAACCAACACTGGGTTGATGTTTGTTCTGTTGTGCCTTGTTAGTGCAGTTACTTAATAATCATCTGAGCATTCTGACCTTTGTTAGAAAAGTATTATATATAATTTGCCTTTTTTGTAGACTGTATGCACTAAATCTTACTCAACAACCTCTCAAATAAATACATATTAAATAGAAATGTGTATAGTTCATCAAAGCAAAGTACTGCTGACGTTTTTATTATTAAAACTCAGCTGCTGCCTGTCACTGTTATCAGATGTCTCTCAAGGTTATTATAATTTGCTAAAACATTATCACCTATGCATTCAGATGCAGTGGAACATTTCTAAGCAGGTTTATGACCATATTTGTTGGTCTGTTTGACCTTACTGGTGATTTACATTTTATAACAAACTTAAATGGAGGGATGGCATCTGGCTCTCCTGCATCCCTGTCTTTTTTAATCCGTCATGCTGTCATTTCAAGAAAATGCAAAGCAAATGCTTTTTTCAGGGTGCTGAAATGTCTCTCAGTTAAACCATTGTGTTCATTCTCACCATATTAACTACATCTTTAGATAATGAATGCCCTTTTTTTAGGTATAGGGCTGATGTCGTTATAGAAGTGATAAAGGAGCACATGTTGTTTTTTAGGAACTTCCACAGATAACCAACTTGTCATTCTCTCCTTCCACTGAAGCCCAGTCTAGGGCGTTGAGTACTGTATGTCTGTCTCTGGTGGAAGGTACTGTATATAAAAATATAAAATGTATATACATATATAAAGTGTGTGTGTGTGTGTGTGTGTGTGTGTGTGTGTGTGTGTATATGGTTCCCATTCAGAAGCCTGAAACATCATAAGCCTGAAAATCAAAATCCTGAAACCAAAAGCCTGAAAATTCAGAATCCTGAAAACTCAAAATCCTGAAAGCCCAAAATAGACATACTGATGTCATTGTGGCTTTGCTATTGTTAGCCCTGTGGTGTTAGGTCATGCGTTGGGGTCAGGTAAGTGTGCGGTTGGTTTTATGTTAGGGTTAGGGGCGGTTTAAGTGAGTTAGGGTTAGGGCGCAGGTTAGGCATGTATGCAATAGTGACAAATATTGGGGTTAGGGGCGGTTTAAGTGAGTTAGGGTTAGGGCGCGGGTCAGGTGAGTGTGCGATAGTGACGGACCTTAGGGTTAGGGTTAGGGTCAGGGTCAGTTGGTAGATATTAGTGTCTTTATAGTGACATATTAGCATTATTTGTGTTTTCAGGATTTTGAGTTTCAGGATTTTGGGCTTTCAGGATTTTGAGTTTTCAGGATTCTGAATTTTCAGGCTTTTGGTTTCAGGATTTTGATTTTCAGGCTTATGATGTTTCAGGCTTCTGAATGGGAACCGTATATATATATATATATATATATATATATATATATATATATGTGTGTGTGTGTGTGTAGACATGTGCAAATATTAAGATAAACATACATATGTCTGTATATGGGGTGGCAGAGGAGAGAGTAGGTGACGGCCTGAGAAAGAACCATGCAGCAAAGTAGTAATGAAAGATTACCAGTTATAGACAGTAAAACAGCTTGCAGTTGACATATTAATTGCTCCACACTACTATACCAGTAAACAATTAAAAAAAATCATTGCAAAGCACATTCAACCACGTGGTCTTGAATGTTAAATTAGTGCTGTTATCGGAGTTATGTAATACCTGGTAATGAAATCCAGTGGTCAGACATCAACTAATGGAATATTTTAATGTATTTTACATGTCTGCATTAATCATTTAGTGTCCTTTTCTCAACATGGACTTTATTCTTTGATAAATGCTATCCTGTGGTATGTGATAGTGACAAGTTGTAATCAATTCTGTTTTATTTCATGTTTGCTTTTGGTGCATTGCTTAGATGTAATGGCAGTTATTACTTCTATTGGAACATTTGCTTGAGAGGTGTAGTTATGGTAAATATATCACCATTAGCTTGTGTAACACACAGCTTGGTCCACAGATACTGACAAGTAAATAAATGTGCCTGAACTGTGTCTAGGTTATCTGACGCCTTGGATAGTTCCCTACACTGGTGCCTGCCTCAACCTAAAGCTGACAGACTAAATAAAATAACATTAAACTTTATTAACATTATAACTGTAGCAGGTCCCTTGCTGCAATCATACAAAAAACGCCTTGCTACAGGTAATGCAGCATCAAAATTAATTTAAAAAGCCCCAGTATCACTTGACTTTGAGTCACATCTGTTTGGCAGTTGCCAGTAACTTGACCTTTGACCACCACATGTGTACTGTGGCGGGAAAACTACCCAGTATTGCACAACTTGTAAGGGCATGGCATCCAGGTCCAAGGAAGTAATTTTTCTGCTGCACTCTGCTGTCATTACACCAATCATTGAGTACAATGCACCCTTCAGCATGTACTCGACCAGGCACTTGTGACAGCTTGAGAGACCACAGACAGTAAACAACTGCCATGCAGACAGTCTCAAAGCCCTGTGTGACAAAATGCATAATAGTACTCTTTGGAAAGACAGCCACCCCTGGAAATTACCATGTTGATAATATATCCCTAAAAGTAGACTAGTGGTCAGGGATCTGGGAACAAATGCTGACTGTAACCTGACCTTTGACCACCACGTACCTTCTGTGGTGAGAAAATCACTCTTTGTTGCACAAGTTTTAAGTAAGGGTATGGCATCCAGCTCCAAGGAGGCCATTGTTGTGCTGTACTGTGCTGTCATCAAACCCATCATTGAGTACAATGCATCCTTCCGGACGTACCCGACCAGGCACTTGCAACAGCCTGAGAGACCACAGACAGTAAACAAGTCCTACGCAGACTATCTCAAAGCCCTATTCTTTTACTCAGACTTCTATAGACTGCTGCATGGCAGTTTATGCCTAGCAAAACATGTAGCATCAGAAAGTGTTATGTAAGTAAATTTACCATAACAGTAGATGTTTGAATAGATCACTGCTGCAGTAGCCTAAGCTGTATGGGTTATAGCCTGCATATAGGATATTACAGCCAGCAGGATGGAAAGTAGAAAAGTGGGGATAGCGTTGTTGATAGCGGGTAAAAAGGGGCAATGCAGGCAGAAAGAGTAGTGATGACATTTTGGACCAGTTTTTTTGTTGTAGATGTGTTAAATACATTTCAGAGATAAAGGATAATGGGGAGGTTATGAAGGATGGATGCAGGTAATCGTACTGCTGTAACATATGATGGGAAGCCGAGAACCTTTTGAATCATGGACGTAATATGGTACTGAGATAGTGTAAGGGGGGATAATAAGCTGGTGGTCTTGTCAGGACAGGCCTTTGGTCAGCTGGTGCCGTAGGGAAAAGGTCTTGATAATGCTCCCCCAACACCACCCTGTGTCCCCATCCTGGTCTACCTAAACCATCCAGATTACTGGAAAAGTTCTCCTGCTAGAGCGGCGTCCTAGATGGCTGTCTGGTTGGCCTATGCCTAAGGCCGTCTACAGGTCTTGTCTAGTAAGAGATAGAGGCAGAATGTAGAGCAAGTGGTGAAGCATAAGCTGTGTAAGTAGGTGTCACTGAGGAAAGGGATGGGGACATCTGAGTGATATGGGGCTAATGGATAAAATAATGATGAAGAGGACAGACTTCCAAGATGGCTGCACACCGATCAACAGACTGAGTTCCTTTCTTCCTATGTGAAAGCAGAAATTGTTAAAAAAGGGACCCCAAAATTGTCAGTATGAGTAAACATTAGTCCCTGATTAGTAATTACACTTCTTGGATGCTAGCAAAGAGGATTTTTGGAGAATCTGAGAAAAAATAACTGGAAAGAGAGAGAAGAAAACTCTAGCTGGGAAGAATCCCACAGACATTCAGCAAAAAGCAGTTAAATTCAGTTTTTGAACATGAAATGACTTCTAGAAAATACAGAGGAAAAAATAAATCAAATGTACTGAAATGTTAAGTGAAACACTGAAGGAATATCTAAACTGAAATATTAAAAGATAGGAAAAGTAGAATTTGTTTTAACTAACTATTCATTTGAACTAATGAAACTACAAAAAAAAAATCAGAGGCTGAAATGAAGCAAAACCTGGCTGAGTATGAGGCCCGTTTATCATTTTATGCAGATTACAATTTCCACACACAGACACACACAAAAGTTTCTCAAATTGTAATAGCCACATATTCTAGTCATACCCCTGGCATAGTAGTATAAAGTAAGGGGTGTTTGACTAAATTAGTTTGAATGGGAATTATTCTAAGCTTGCTTTAATAACTCTTGGATGAGTTAACAGTTCTTGGTCTTGGACCAGGGAGGTGAATAATAGATAGTCCTATCTGAGGTGAAAATTGCCATATTCATTTTGAGACACTAAATTATACTGTTGACTGAGTTAATTTTTAAAGTTTAAGATTTTAATCTGAAGTTTAAAATTATTTATTCATCGGTGTTTTTGTGTATTGAATTTGTTAACCAGTATATAATGTACTAATCACAAAACAGTGATTTTAGGCCTTAGAGCCCAGCCTATTGTGAAAAAAGATACTTGTATATATTTTTTGGCTGGTTGGGGAGCGGTTGGGTATGTTTTTCAAATTCTGTGGACTTTAGCTTAGTTGACAATTTATCAAAATCTTTACAATTTTTTTAAGAATGCTTAGTTTTGCTGGCAACTGACAAATGATAGTTTATTTATCATATAGGCTTAGTAGGTTTCATAAAAGCAGAATTTAAAAACTTCTGAACTTGATTCCAGTCGAGTCAAGTGTTATAAGATATTGTCTATGTTTGCTTGGGCAATGGACACATTTTTTTGTAGAGGGTAGCTAAAAAAATCAGTCCGCTTAGTTGAGGAAGGCAGCTGCTAGCCATGCTTATTCAACATAGCTGCTGGACATTACCGGTAAGTGTATATTTTTATGTTTCAGAGATTCTTATTCAGACTGTGAATTAATAATGTAAGATGTAATTGACAGTAAATTAGCAGGAATTATGCATTTATTGCACTTTTTGTTAATATATGTTATATTTTAAGTGAGGTTATGCTTTTGAGTTTTATTTTCACAGTTTGCCAGTTTTTACTGTACTTAGTGTGGTCAGTTCTTATTTCAGGTGTATATTTTGGCTATGTTAGGGTGGATAGTTTCTTTCTAATAAGTTGGCTTTGTGCTTATTTGATAGCCAGTTATTCTCTGTCACTTTTCATGAAGCTTGGACAAGCATTTGCTCATTTCTGTAGTTGTGTAAGATTTTACATCTTTGTTTGTCCTGTGTTTTATGTATGTCTGAGTTTGTATAAATAAATAAATATGTATTTGTGTGTGTGAATCTTGCCAGCAGAATCTCTTTTGTTGAATTGTAGTTTATTGTGGTGATGTTTATCATATTGAACTGTTTAATGTGTTATCAAATTTTAAAGGGAAAGTGTCAAAGATCCAAAGTTTCGAAAGTACAGATTTTTTGTAGCAGTGCATAATCCTTTTACTAAAAAAATACGTATGTTTTACATTTCTTCTTTAATTTCAAGGCAGTTGAGTCTTGTGGTGATGTATGCCTTGCCAGTACCCACCCTTTTTCTGCACCCCTTTTACTAAGAAGATTACGCTAGTCAAACCCAGGGTGAATTAATGGGTGACTATTCAATCACCTAGGACTTGTTTCAAGAATGATAGTATATCGCACTGTTTAACTGGCAGGGGCCAATCTGTCTCAGAGATGGAGGAAGTGATGCATGATGATCTTGTCTCTCCATCATGTTTTATTTACCTGTTGGTGAAGATTTAGGTACCTTGTTCTGGCATTTGTGGAACTAGTAAACTTGTGGAGATACAAAAGATCTAGGATTACTGTATCTCTCATGCCACAAAGGCAAGGCATTGATCTTCCCTCAAGAGTCTAATAAAGGAGTAGTGCTTCCAGTCTCTCTCAGGAACTCGGGGTCATTATGGCAGTGATCTTAGGAACTTACGGTTTCTCTATAGTTGTTTGATATGTCTAGTGAGGTACATCCTGAAAGGGGCGTTGTACTTAATTGGTCTAATAAATGCTGAATGTAAAGTGACACTGCCCTCTTTAGATCTGAATGATATTCTCTTGGTAATTAGCTGCACTAACTAGAAGGATTTTGTGGCAACTGTATTTCATCTGATGATTGAATGAAAGGGAATTTTGAATCCATGATTCAAGGCCCCTAACAACATTTTCATTCTGAGGTGGGGGGTATTGCCTGTGCGGTAGGCTGACAAAATGGGTTGCCTACTAAATCAGACAGTGTTGCACTTTTCTACATTTACTCTGAGCCTGTTTTCAGTCCGCTAGTTATTAGTAAAAAGAAGGGGAATTGGGGGGGGGGGGGCTGACACTAACTCAGTGGTTGCAGTCATCTGCAAGCTTAGTTAGCCAGAGATCCTTTTTTACAGCCTGTAGATCAAAAAAGTAAGTGCCAAAAGAAAAAGTGCTCAACTACTGAGCCCTCAGGTCAGGACTTAATGCCTTCATGCTTCCTGATAAGACAGTTGCCACTGACACTTTGAGGGTTCTGTGTTTTAGCCAGTCTGCTATCCATCTTGCTATCATCACCATCATCACCCTCAACCCCCTTTTTCCCACTTTCTACATGAACTCAGGGTGTCGTGCTAACCATCACCATCTCTCTCAATTCATTACTACACTCCTGTCTTCTTCGACACTCATGCCTGACTGTCACAGATCTTTTCTGACACAATCCATTCTCCTCATTGCTGGGTGCCCTCATTTCCTGTTAACTTCTTCCTGTCTGCCCCAAATCTTCTTCACTAGATTGTCTTCTGCTGTTGTGCACATGTGCCTGAACCACAGTAATGTGCTATTTGATCTTTCCTGCAATTAGAGCTACTTTGGCTTCTGCTCTTATGTTTTCATTTCTTCGTCTTTATCATATCTGCTGTGACTTCATCTGAGCCTGCTGCTTTCTATGACTTCATTTTCCTTAGTGGTATTCTTACTTCTTCTAGGGTGAGTTCCTCTTCTCTCATTGCAAGCTGTGTCTGGGGCAGTACAGCTTCTGTAGGTTTTCTTCATTCAGAAGATGCTGAAAGTACTCCTTTCATCTTCCTTTGTTGGCCTGTCGACTGGTGAGCAGGTTGTTGCTGGCATCCTTTATGAAGGGTGTCCGACTGTCTTCTTTATCTTTCTGTCTTTGTCTTGCAACCTGATGTAGTTTTTGTGCCACTTACTGAGTCACTTTCCAGAAGCTAGTAGAGTGCCTCAGATGCCATGTTCTTTGCTACTGCAACTCTTTTTTCTTAGCTTTTTTGTTAGACAACAGTATTCATGCCTAGCCTGGTCCATCTTTTCTAGCTTCCACTTTTTCCTGAACTCCTTTCTTTTGATGACTTTCTGGACTTCTGCACTCCACACCCAGCTTTCTTTATGAAAAGAAAAAGCCCTCTACCTTGAAATTACTATGCCTGTTTGATATATTTTTGATACCTTTGTGCATTTTGTTTCTGATAGTTATAGTGAAGTAGGAGGAGTTATGGTGTTAGGTATACAAATTTAGCTGTCCAGATTTTTGGTTATATGTATCTGCTTTCCAAGAGCCTTTGTCTATATTTTTGATATCTGCAGGTTGAGAGGTATGATGACCTCAGTTTGTTTAGGTATACTTCATGCATTGCTGATGACATGAAAAGAGGTTGGTAATGGGCTAGTATGTTGTAGACTATCTTATTTACATTAATGATACATGGAGTATCTGTAGGTCGGGCAGCCACGGTGGTGCAGCGGTTAGCGTTGCCGCATCACAACAAGAGGTTCTCCGGTTCAATCCTTGGCTGGGGTGCCTACTGTGCGGAGTTTGCATCTCCTCCCTGTGGTCGCGTGGCTTTCCTCTGGGTGCTCCGGTTTCCTTTCTCATCCCAAAGACATGCTGTAGGTGGACTAGACACTCTAAATTGGCCCTAGGCGTGAGTGCGTGCATGTGTGCTTTCTGTGGAAGGTTGGATGCTGGGCTGGCAACTCGACACCATAAAACTCCACTGCCAGTCATGTGCGGACAGGTGATCCACTGTGGCAGCCCCTAACCGGGAAAAGCCAAAAGAGAAGGAGTATCTGTAGGTCATTATTTCCCTGTATTAGACTAAATATGATGGGGCTCTGGAGGAATAGATATCCTTCCACTAGCCATGTCGACTTTCAAAGCAGAGGATGTAAATGAGTAGTAAGCATTGAAGTTAGGCAGGAAGGGTGTGTTCTCAACACATAGGATATTATCATGTAAATGTGACACAGTCACTTTTATCCCCTGTCAAATGATGTGTAAATTCTGAATGTGGAAAAAGTGATGTTGATACTGGCACACAATGTTTCAATAGTCACTAAGCAAGCCAGAATAATCCACAAGCACACTTCCCAGCTGCAGAGTGGTACATCCTCATATGCAGTAGGGATCCTGTCTATAGTGGCTAACTAAATTCCTCAGCTGTGTGAACACCTGCAGTTAATTCAGTGCATCTGACTCTGAGTGTAGAACAACTAAAACACAGTCTATCCACAACTACCCCAGCTGTTTAATACATTTGTTTACTGTACTACAATTTTATTAGGTGTCAGAAGATACCGTTTAGTGTTAACTGTCAGCCCTGAACATTGTATTTGAGGTCATGCATACATTTATCAGCTAAATGTATATTGCTGTCTTTTCGCAAATAATGCAGAGCATCTTAAGGTGATGTTTATACCCCCCCGTAAACCAGTGTTCCACTTTCTCACTCCAACCCCAGTAGTTGACTTACAGACTGCACTCCCGCCTTTCCTTTATTCCTGGATCTGCCGCTGGGGGGCATATATGTATGTCTCCCAAATATGAAATAAATTCTAGAAGATTTAGGATCTTTGCATGGAAGGGTTTACATAGGTATTTTAGTAGACTCCAAATAATTTTTCCTCTGGTAGACAGCAAATGTAGGTGTGATGGGGAAGAAAGAGGTAACTGGGAATTTCTGGAGTGTAATGAGTTGACAAACTTTAAAGATTCCCTGCAGACTGCCTTGTCAGAGGTACTAAGCAAACTGGCATAACTAAGGAAATGATTTTTTTAGCTGTGATACAGAATCAGAATTGCCTAGACATAGTAAAGTCTTGCTGAGTATAACTATGGTGGCTGCCAAAAAAATGGAAATCAAAGTTTAAACCAACTGTACGATAAGTAGTAAATATAGTAACTGAGATAAAACGACTGGAATTGGGATCTTTAGAAAAGTGTAGGAGGAAACTACAAAGTAAAAATGTGAATTGTAGGAACAATACATGCAGAGGAGGAGCGAGATTTAAAAGAGGACAGGATTTGATTGAGCAGTGTAATGTTTGACTAACAATGACTGGATAAGTGATGTATACTGCTTGCAACTAAAACTGTCAGTATGGTTTGTTTTCATCTGTGCAGTTACTGAAACACGGCTCAAAGTAATGGAAAGCACTCTGGCAATGCATGTCATAATGCCTTTCCTATGTTACAATCACCCAGGGGTGATGCAGCATACAAGTGTGATGTCATCGCTAGTTAGATCAGTTCAGAAATTAGTCTCCCTTGAAATAAATGTAAAACTAGGCCCCCCAGCTAGCCCCAAAAACCTTAAAGAACTCTTCTGAGGCAAACTACGTCCTATTGAGTGATGGCATAGCTGGTTTCCAAGCTCCCCCAAATCCAGAAAGCACAGAAGTCTATGCGGAGGTATACCTTAAAGGCCTGCACTACCATATAAACAACTGCATAGAAATGGCAGTACCAGACCAAAATAAGCCTAGGTCATACTGCAAAAACAAGCCACCCTGGTATAAATAGGCTGCACAACAAAAGAAAGAAAATCTTGTCAAGAAGTAAGAGAGAATGTGTACAGTAGAGCAAAAACTCCCTTCATTAGTCTAAACAAGCAAATCGGGAAGCTAGTCAAGTCTTCAAAAGCAAATGTTGAGGCAAAAATAGCCTCCCAAGCTAAGGATAACTGCAATACATTTTTCAGTTATGTCCTCAGTCTTAAGGGCAGCACCCAACGATGCACAGAATTAGTTGTAGATGTCATCACCTCTGCTCACCCAGAAGATATAGCAGATCTGCTAGCTGATAAATTCAGCTCAGATTTCACCTCTGGTTCCCAAGAAATACCCTCCAGCATTCCTCTACCATTTATGACTTTGATGGATCCCAGTGATATCCTGGGATGCATCTTAAATATCTTGTAACAGTACCTATCAGGCCCACTAGGATTTCTTTTTAACCACAGCCTCCTGACTGGCTTTGTCCCGGTGGAGTGGAGGACAACAACAGTCATCCCTCTGCATAAAGGGGGAGTCATCATCTAACCCAGGAAGTTACAGACCCATAAGTTTGACTTTTCGTATAGGCAAGGGCATGGAAAGAATAATCATGGACCTAATAAGTAATGACATAGGAAACTTCCAAACACTGGACCCAACCCAGTTCAGCTTTGTCACGGGCAGGTCATGACTACTCAGTTTAGTGAACTTCTTTGAGAAAGTCACTAGGGCCATGGATGAGGATAATGAGGATAAAACTGTGCATATTGGCTACCTTGACTTGGCCAAAGCATTTGACATAATTCCTCACTTGTGTATTACTGATAAACTCTCATAAGTGGGCATTAATTCCTGTGATACCAGTTGGATAGCTAAATAGCTCACAGACAGGACACATGTTAGAGTAGGTGAATCCAGATCCAGCAAGAGGCCCATTACTAGTGGTATGGACAGGGCTCAGTGTTGTGACCACTCCTGTTTGAAATGTATTTCATTGAAGTCAAGGCTAATGTAGAAGGCCTATGGCTGATAAAGTTTGCCAATGACTGCAAGTTGGGGGCAGTCACTGAATCCCTCAGGAATGTAGATATCCTTCAGAAGGGTCTGATTCAGACAAATGATTGGTTCCACAGCCATGGGCTAAAACCAAATGCAAAAAATGCATAATCATACCCTTGGGAAGTCAAATATCCCTGCAAACTGCAATATTAATAGCACACCCCTAAGAGTGGACTCAGAAGTGGAAGATCTAGGTGCACAGGTAGATAGCCTGAACTTTGACTGCCGTGTGTCCACAGTGGTGAGTAAGTTCTTCTTTGAGGCACAGTTTATAAGTAAAGGCATGGCATCCAGATCCAAAGAAGTTATAGTCCCACTCTACTCAGCCCTCATCAGACCAATAATTGAGTACAGTGTGCCTTTTGGCATGTACTTGTCCAGGCACTTACTGCAGCTGGCGTGACCTCAGAGGTTCCTCAGAAAGAAAATACGGGGTGTAAACCTCATGTCCTGTGCAGATAGACTCAAGGCCCTATTTCTTTATTCTGCCGCTTACTGACTATTAATGAGTAACCTATCCCTAACCTACAAGGCATTCATATGTCCAGCCCAAATAGAACTGTTCCATATTCGCAAGACGAACAGCACAAGTGTCACCCGATCTAAGGATTTAAACCTGGTCTGCGACTCTAACGAAACATGCTGGAGTGACAAATGTGTCTCAGAGATTACCCCTTCTCTGGAACAGGCTTCCTATTCATGTTAAACATAGACCATCCGTGGCTGACTTCAAACTCAGTTTGTATCAATGAATAGGAAATTGTAAATTCACTCCTGAAGTAGCGCATACATCCCTTATGGACAACGGCAGTCTGAAACCTTAGCTATCCTCTAGACCCTAGGGATCAAAAATCTGGTGAAATTCAAGGAACATTGGCTAGGCTTGTAAGGACACTTAAGCCTTTAGCCTAGTAGTCTCTAATGAAAATATGAACCCCTATGTTTCCTTTATTGTACTGTATTCAGAGACATTAATCTTTTGTTCAAACACATTTATTAAATTCCACATTCAAAAAAATGTAAGAAATAAACGCTTAAAATAAATGGAATCCACCAAGAAGAATCATGTAGGCGAAAGTAAAATCCACACCTTTATTGCACAACAATTAAATGCTTTCATCCATTGAAACGTGGACTTCATCAGAATACATATTGTATTTAATTAATCATTTAAATGTCCTTCATTTTGGCGCCAAAAAAACACTAATAAAATCTGTACTCCATTTAAAGTGAACCTACGCATGTTTCATATAAACAATACTATAGTAATATAAAAAATAAAATCACATGTAAAACTGAGTAGAAATTAGACACTGACTAACAATTCAAATATACATGTATTAACAGTAATATACTAAATATTCTAACCAAATACATAAAGGACACAATAGAAAGGCCATGTTCATGTAAGTAATATACAACATGTAGGCTGTCTTTTAATATATTCTTTGGAGCATACACTGAAAAACCAACATAAATACCTATACCAGTACCTGTAAAGTTGGTTTAATGGAGATGTGGTCATTTAGACCGGGTAAGTTAGAGGCCTCAGTTAATAGTTGCCACTTGACCTCCCTATGTCCCAATATTGCTTTAAAATTACCCCCTCGGGTTAGTCTAACTTGTTCTAATATAGCAAACTTAAAGAAATGGTTAAAATGGTAAAAATACCTAGGGAAGGAATTAGTTAAGAACACATCTGTATGTTCTATTGCTACTGATGTAAATTATCAAAGAGCGTGTATACTGGAATATACCCCCTACGTGAACCAAGTAAAGCAGATATTAATCAGTAATTGAAACATCCTTATGGCAGACAATGAAATTAGGAAAACAGTAGGTGAATCACCTTCATTTGTCTATAAAATGGGCTTTAATATCAAGAGAAATGTGGAGTAGAGTAATATTAGTAGGGCATTTTATGAACAGACTAAACACACAAGGAGATGTAATTGTAGACAATGTCATGCTACTTTAGAAGAAGTAGGTGTTATTTTAGAGAATGTTAACAGACCTAAAATCACATTTAGGCAAGGGAATTGTAACTCTAAGTTTGTAATATACATGGCAAAGTGCATGGTATGTCCCAGCTACTATATAGGGAAAACTGAGAGGTCTCTTATAAAAAGAATTTATGACCATGTATATAACGTAAGAAGGAAGGGTAGTAATAATGCGCTATATGCTGCGGTAGCATTGTCGCCTCACAGTAAAATGGCCTGTTCGATTCTCAGCTAGAGCGTCTTCTGTGGGGAGACGTGCGTGAATGGGCGCATCTTCATTGAAGGTTGTGCGTCAGGGCTGGCAACTCGACACGTAAAAATCTACTGCCAATCATTAGCTGACCGGAGTTCCACTGTGGCAACCCCTAACCGGGAAAAGCAGAAAGACACAACAACATGGACATGTTGAAAAAAGTGGGGATAGCCATTTTTTTTAAGTTTGCTATATTCAAACAAGTTAGACTAGGCCCCCGAGGGGGTAATTTTAAAGCAATATTGAGACATAGGGAGGTTAAGGCGCAACTATTAACTGACACCTCTAACTTACCCAGTCTAAATGGCCACATCTCCATTAAACCAATTTAACAGGTACTGGTATAGATATTTATGTTGTTTTTTCAGTGTATGCTCCAAACAATTAAAAGACAAGCCTATATGTTGTGTATTACTTATATGAACATGGCCTTTCTATTGTGTCCTTTATGTATTTGGTTGGAATATTTAGTATATAACTGTTAGTTAATACATGTATATTTGAATTGTTAGTGTCTAATTTCTACTCAGTTTTACATGTAATTTTATTTTTTATATTATTACAGTGTTGTTTATATGAAATATGGGCAGGTTCACTTTAAATGGAGTACAGATTTTATTAACCGTGTTTTTGGGCACCAAAATGAAGGATATTTAAATGATTAATTAAATACAATATGTATTCTGATGAAGTCCATGTTACAGTGGATGAAAGCGCTTAATCGTTGTGCAATAAAGGTATGGATTTTACTTTCGCCTACATAGTTCTTCTTGGTAGATTCCATTTATTTTAAGCATTTATTTCCTACATTTTTTCAGTTGGTTGATTAAATTCCCCATTGAGTAAAACATTGGTGTGTGTGTGTGTGGTTCCCCTTCATAATCTAGAAATACTAGAGTCGTGAAATTCAGTATCTCGAGATTATAATGCCAAAACATCAAAATCGCGTAAGCTTAGAAGTGTGAATTTTGAAATACCGAATGACATAGTGTAATACGGCAACCTGTTGTCACTGTGAAACACTTTCGTACATGATTGTGCCGTTCTGAGAGATAAGATGAATGAAGAGTGTTTTCTTGCTCCTGGAAACATAGGAGAGGTGTACAAGATATTAAAATCACAGAAAGGAGGTGCTGTGCTTGTTTTGGACGGCTACCTTTTGAATAGAGAAAAGGTTTGCAGAGGCAAAAGCTGTTGGTGTTTGAAGTGGAACTGAGCTGAAAAATGTACAGATAGGACTGTGTCAGTAAGTGTTCCTGACAGGGAACAGCTACTAAAATCAATTAAGCACACACATAGTGGAGACCCTACTGAAGTAGAACAGTATAGAATGTGTGCCGAACTAAAGATAAAATTGAAACATTCCCGAGGCATGACATGTTTAATTGTGGATGATGTTTTAGTGTCCACATCTAATGTAGTCACCCCAAGTTTACCAGATTGAAGGGCTTTAATTCAGTAAGTTGGAAGGGTCCGGTGTAAAGAACAAAAATGCAAAGCATCCGGCGTAGTTACCTTGCAAGATATTGATTTAAATGATTTCCCTACTAAGGCTGGTGTGTTTGTTAGTAAATGTATGACAGATATTTCTACAGATATGTTTGTATTTGTGTTTTCTACTGTTCAGAATCAACTAGATTTAAGTACAGCAACAAGTTGGCTAGTTGATGGGACATTCTTCTATAAGAGCATAATGTGTCGGCAGCTTTACAGTATTCACGGGTTATTGAAATAAGGTGAATATCATAAAAGTGTTCCGTTGCTGTACTGTTTAATGAAGAAGAAGTCTTTGAAGTCCTACAATAATATGTGGAATTGTATTTCACAGTTGTTGGATGAGCAAGGTTTTGACATTTCTGTAAAGTTTGTTTTGAGCGACTTTGAAATAGCAGCTAAAAAAAGTAGTAAGTCTAAATTTACAAGGAGATGCTGCTAAAGGGTGCTTGTTTCATTTCTCCCAAAACATATGGAGAAAGATTCAGCAGTTAAGACTTGCTCATCTATATAATACAGATTTGTCATTTCAGTTGCATGGGAAGTGGTTAGGGGTCTGTATTAGAACATTGAAGTTTCACAACTTTGAATGTTCTAATATCGACCCCTGTTCAGTGAACGCTGAAAATAGCGAAGCTGCAGAACACCAAATTTCTTCCTAGGGAAGGAATTTGGTTGGCTGTTCCTGTGGCTTCTCTATGTTCAGCACTGCGGCGGAAAGTTACGGGTCGGGATCAGGTAAGTGTGCGATTGTGTGGACTTGAGGGTTAGGGCGTAGGTCAGTTAAGTGTGCGATTGTGTGGACATGAGGGTTAGGGTGGGGTAGGTGAGTTAGGGTTAGGGCGCGGGTGAGGTGAGTGTGCGATAGTGACGGACCTTAGTTTTAGGGTTTGGGTTAAGGTAAGTGGATAGCTAGTGGTGTGTGTACAGTTTAGTGTAGGGTTAGATGTAGGATTTTAGGTGTATGTGTGTGGATTGCTGTTTGTTTGGTGTGTTTGTGTTGTGAGTATGTGTGTCGGAACAGCAAATTTTTTCCCTTGGAAAAAAATTTGTTGTTCTGCATGTTCGATGTCAGCATTCGCTGAATAGGGGTCGATATTAGATCATTCAACGTTTTAAAAAGTCAATGTTCTAATATAGGCCTAGTGTTTAGTGGCGCTGGCATTTTTGCCCGAGGAGGAAATGTTGAGTGCATTTCAATTACTAAAAGACGTATTCCCACCTGAAGGCAAAGACCTTTTAAAATACTTTTGTGATTGATATTTTTTAGGTAAAGTTCACAAATTCTGTACGCGAAGCAGTGGTTTCTCTAGGTTAACACCATTATTTCCAGTTTCCTTTTGAAGTGTGGATAATTTAAACAGTTTGTTTTTGCCTCGAACGCAGAACAGCGTCGAGGCATGGCATCACAGACTGAAATCGTTGTTGGGACCTAGGGCTATGGACTTGAGGACTCTTATGAAAGTTTTGTCAGGAGACCAAGAGAGGGTTGATGAACTGAAGATTCATATGAGCTGTGGTATGCCTCCTTCTCCTAAGAAACATAAAGTTGTTAAATGTCACTACCAATATGAGCATGTGTTGCAGAACAGATCCAGTTACAAAACGTTACATTTTTTAATGGCTATATCTTGGTTGTTGAAGATGTGAGCTACACAGCTGTTACTGATGTTTATTTCAGTAATATTCTACTTTCGTTTGATACTCGCTTAAAACTGAAGGTATTCATTTAATGAATATGACACTAAAATTAATTGCATTACTAATTACTTTCACTATGTTGGTATTGGGCTAATTTCATTACTTCGTAGCATTACTTTATTATTTTATTTGGTCATGTATTGAACATGACAGAATTTACAGGAATTGAAGTACAGATATGGGAAGTTGTACAGACTTGCAGTATATGGTGACCTCGGAAAGGCACAGATTATTTGGTGAATAATGTGTTTAGAATAATTTTGAGATTCCTTATGTAGGGTTTTTGTCTTTGTAGGATTCGTCTTTGTGTCGTTTTTTTGATGATTCATGATTCTGGTGTTTCGGCATTATAATGTGGAGATACTGAATTTTGCAATTCTAGTATTTCGAGATTATGAAGAGGAACCATGTATATACATTTTATATATATATATATATATATATATATATATATATATATATATATATATATATATATATATACGCGCGCACACACTCACATTGATATAAAAGAAAACATTTTTTCATTTTGTGTGTTATGTAATTTTTTCATTTTGTGTGTTATATAATTCACACCCACATGTACACACACACTAGGTAGCCTGTCTACCACAAGAGGAGTGGTTTCTGGCCCAGAAATTGTAGCTTATTGGCCGTTTGGGCAGCTTTTTCCATCTCTTCATTTCTTTCTACTTTCTGGTTTAAAAGGCCACAAATGTGCTTGTTTTTTTCCCGTAACTAATCTAGTCCAGATACAGATTTGATGTATCCAGGACTGTGTAAGTTTTTGAACAGTACCATAGTCTGCTCTTCAGTTTTCCCTTAGATCTGCTAGTTCTCTCCTCTACTGCACTTTTACTAGCTTATTAGTTTAACACTTTACCAGACTTCTTGTAGCAGTTATTGTAGCACACAAAAGTGCTACCAGCACTAACCGTTCTAGCAAACAGCTCCAGTACTTATTAATGCCCACCCCTCCAGGCGTGTCTAAAGGTCAGTGTTCTCTGCTTTCTCCTATTAACCTGGTGAACTTGGTCATCCTGAGGCAATGTAGCAACTGCTTCATGTACACTGACAACCCTCTCCTCTTACCTCCCAATACTCAGACTTGTGAGAGATGCACTTGTATATCCAAATTGGAAGCCACGCACTCTCCAGCCAAGACTGGAATAGCTGGTCAAGAGGAGAAGGTCAACACTTGCACCACACCACATGGAACACATAGCCCTCCAGAACACACACCAGCACTGCCTTCACATAAAAACACAAACCACACACCCACTTTCACAGAGGCTGTCAGTAAAAATCTACCCAAACAGCAGAGAGCTTCAAGGCAGAAATGCACTCGACCACCACAACACAACACTAATCACGAGACACATAACTCTCCTAAACAGTGTGCCACTCAACCAAAGCCCCAAAGGCAAAACAGCATGCCCAACACACTAGTCATAGGTGACTCGATAGTGAGGCACGCTGATGTCCCACTCACTAGGTTGAATAAGGAGAAAGTAACAGTCCTCTGCATGTCAGGTGCCAGGATCCACCACATAAAGCACTCACTCAGGTCCCTCAACAACAGGTGCAAATATAACTCTGTCGTTGTACATGTGGGTGTGAATTACCTGAGACGTACCTCCCTGGACTACATGAAAAGAGACATGGAGGAGCTATTGGACTATGTAGCCCAGTCGGGTATGACCCTAGCCCTGAGCAGCATCCTACCATCACCCAGAATGATACCACAATACAAGCAGAAAATGATTGATTTCAACAATTGGCTAAGTTTCTGGTGTCATTCTAAGGGGATCCAGTATCTGTCTGCTTGGGATGACATGATTGACAGACCTTGATGCTTTGCCAGAGATGGCCTGCATCTGTCACCCCTGGGCTTCTGGATACTGGCCAAGGCTCTTGCCACCCCTGTAGTGCCTTTTTTAGGTGGTATTCCAAAGACCAAATTACCCCCATAACAGCTACAAACAAATGCATTCGGAGAGTCATGCTGCTCAGTGCTAGAAGTCTAAATCTCAAAATGCACTCTGTTGAAGCACTCTTTAAAATGGAGAACATCGACATTTGTGCTGTAACAGAGAACCTGGTTCAAGGCATTAGAAAGCACCCCTGCACTACCAGGCTATAACTCATTCCACACCTTTCGGCCCCAGAACTTGGACCGAAGCTCCAAAGGCGGTGGTGTTTCCATATTCATAAAGGATGCGCACACCTCCAGACTGGTAGCCCAACATAATGCATCTGAGATACTTCAGGTGCAGCTAACATTGGGTAAGACAGCGATTCAGGTTGTAGCCTGCCATAGCTCCCCAACCATGTCCCAAGACTCACACTCCACGTTCCTAAGCACCCTGGAGAGTATTAGGGTCCAACCTAACACTTTCATACTGGGCGACTTCAGCTACCCCTGCATTAACTGGGAAAACTACTCATGTACCAGTACACTTCCCCAATGCTTTCTGGACTTCATTAATTCGAATACCCTGGACCAGCTCGTTCTCATCTCCACTAGAGGTAGCAGCATCTTTGGGCTGGCCATAACTAACATGGGCGACCATTGCGCTACACAAATAGTCAACTCCTCCCTGGTTAGATCCGACCACAAACTAATCACCTTGGAAATCCACATCCTTCCCACCCACCCCACCCCCACAAAGGTAACCACCATGAAATACTTCTCCAAAACTAACTATGGGCTCCTAGAAACAGAGGTGGCTAACTTCATGGCACCCATGCAAATGGAGAATAGTTGCATGACTGCCAAATAATACACCATTGCACTGTATGATCACACAGACAAATGCATGGTTCTCGCCCTACCCGATAGAACCAAGACGCTCTCTTCAAAAAAAAGGAAGTCAGTCTGGTGGTCCCCCTGCCATAAACAAACTCTACAACAGAAGGAGGAAACTGATGCGGAATAAGGTGAAGTCCCAAGACTGGAAAAACTCCCTTATCAGCCTCAACAAAAGGTTGAGATCCCTCTTCAAATCCTCTAAAGCTAGCTATGAAAACAGAATTGCAGCAGATAGTAAATACAACCAGAAGGCCTTCTGTAGTTAGGTAAAGATTCTCCATGGCAATGCCCAGATTTGCTCTGAGCTACTGCACAATGGTGCCTCCTATACCAAGCCAACAGATACTGCCAATATACTGGCCGACAGATTCAGTGCTAACTTTACCCCTCTCTCCCTCCAAAGGACTAATCACAATACCTGTAGATTGCCAGGCACCCAGTATTACTGCTGCACAGGTTAAAACAGCACTGTCCAAGGCCAAGAATACAGCTTCTATGGGACCTGACAGTATCCCTGGCTGTGTTCTGCATGAACTACAGTGAATTGGCACCTCACCCTGTTCAATCACAGCCTCCCCTCAGGCTTTGTCCCTGCCAAACGGTGCTCTGCTACAGTCATCCCTCTCCACAAAGGAGGGTGACTACAGTCCCCGGAATTATCGCCCCATTAGCCTGATGAGTCTGATATGCAAAGCTATGGAACGCATCATCATGGACCTAATAAACAAGTATATAGGGATTTTCCAAACTCTGGAAACTACACAGTTTGGTTTTGTGACTGGTAGATCATGCCTGCTCAACTAGGTCGACTTCTTTGAGTCAGTCACCAGAGCTGTGGATGAAGGCAAGGTGATTCATACAGCCTACCTTGATCTGGCAAGGCCTTTGATACCATTCCCCACTCAGGAATTATAGAAAAACTCACTAAGCTAGGTATCAACCCCTATATCACTAGGTGGGTTGCAAACTGGCTCACAGATAGAACCCACAGCGTGAAAGTAGCTGACTCCAAGTCAGACTGCCGACCAATCATGAGTGGAGTCGCACAGAGTCGGTTCGGTCCTGGGTCCTCTCCTGTTTGGTATCTTCTTCTCTGAAGTCCAGGCCAACACGAAGGGACTCTGGCTGACAAAGTTTGCAGATGATTGCAAGTTGGGAGTTATTAACTCCCTGAGTGATGTTGACATCCTACAGAATGGCCTCAGTGAGACCAACGACTGGTGTCAGAACCGTGGCCTTAAGCTCAATGCCAAAAAGTGTTCATCATCCCCCTTGGGAAAAACCTGGTTCCTTTGAATTACCGCACTAATGATAGTCCACTGAACACAGAAGACGTTATAAGAGATCCGGGAACACAGGTTGACAGCAACCTCTCTCTTGACCACCACATTGCCACTGTGGTCAGAAAGTCCTTCTGTGTGACACATCTCATTACTAAGGGATTTGCATCCAGGAAGAAAGAGGTCATTGTCTCCCTCTACTCTTCCCTTATTAGGCCAGTCATAGAGTACAATGCCCCATTTGGCATGTACCTCACTAGAGACCTGCAACAACTGGAGAGGCCACAAAATTACCTCACAAAGAGGATCCTAGGCCTTAAACACTTGTCCTATATGGACAGACTCAAAAAACTCCAACTATTCTCTGTCTCGTATCTCCTACTTAGAGGTGATCTCTGCTTAACTTGCAAAGCCATGTCTGACCCAGCTCTGTTAGAAATTCTACATCTAAGGAAATCCCAATCCCTCTGCACCACATGCTCCAGAGACCTCAACCTCATTACCACAATTAGCAGAACATGCTGTTGGGACAGGTTCATAGCCCAGAGACTGCTCTTGCTATGGAATAGACTTCCCATACATGTCATGCAGAACACCTCACTGGCCTTCAAGAGAAATCTTGATGAGTGGATTGGAAATAGAAAATTCACCTCGGGATCACTCCACTGGCTCTACTTAACAGAAGCACTAGGAACTAAGGTCAGGTGGCACGATGCCAGGGTAATCCTTTGAGCTTGGCTTGTAAAGGCTCCAGGGTCATTAGCCTAGTACACACCTATGAATATATATATATATATATATATATATATATAGATATATATATATATATATATATATATATATATATATATATAGATGTAGATATACACATACATACACACACTCATTGCTTAGGATTCTCAGAGAGAATGCAGGATTTTACTCAGGGCTTGTTCAGTGCCCGTATAACCTTAAGGCCACCTTAGGGGATGTCTGTTCCTGCTTCTTATTGGTCCTGTACTCCAGCTAAAAGGACTAGTAAGTCTGATCCTTCAGATGAGGAGGTAGATTCAGGGGATGAGTCCTTTGCCTACTCCTCACAAATTAACTCACCTTTACACTATGGGCCTGAAGAAGAGGATTCCGTGAGTCCTGACTCTTCCTTTGAAGAGTTGTCCTTTGGGGGGGACAGTAGTTTGCATGATGGAGCATTTTAAGAGGGATTGTTCACAAGTCTCCATCATTCAAATGAGGTATTATGAGCTGTTGCTGATAGAATCTCCTAAACCTTCCCCCCTATTTTGGATGCCTTGTTAGATAGCTTTGAAGCTACTGCTTTGGTTTCTGATTCCCATCCTCTGGCCCCTAAGAAGCTTGACTGTTTTTATAAAGTGCCTGTGGCCTTTAAGTACCTCTTTAAGTTCCTTCTGCAGACCCTGTTTTGGTCTGTTTCTGTGCTAACAAACCATCCAAGCTTTTGCCCTCTTCCAAACTCCTTCCTTCTGAGAAAAATAGTAGGGCTATGGAGAGGTTGGGAAAAATAAGTGTATATTTCTGCCACCATGGCCTTCAGGGCAATTAATTAATGACCGGATATGTTTTGGCCCTTTTGTGACAGCTTGGGGGTTTGTCTAACCTTCCTGACTCTAAGGAGAATACTGCTGCTTCCTTCTTAATAATTCCCATGTTCTTCGTGTTTCACTGTTGCAATCATCGCATTTAGGTTATCTGCCTGCAGGTAGCACTCAGCCAGCCTGAATACCAGAGTCTTGGGATTTCTGCGTCGGATGCTGTCGCTTCTTCCATGAAGTCAGGGGTATAAGACATGCAGCCGATGCCATTACATCAGTCTTTCTTGCCGTGCGGTGCCCGAAGCAGAAGCAGTTTCCAAGTGCCAGTCGGCTGACTCCTGAAATTGTAATTTTTCGAGTTTCAGACCTGAAGTCTTCTAAAAGATAAGTACCCCGTTGGGAATCCTTTTTTCTTGCTCTAACCAATGTCAGAAAAAACTAATAATCGTCTTGCCTGTGGAAAGCAAATGCCTCACAGAGATTTTCATTCTTACTGCGTCAGCTGTTTAGGCCCAGACCACGATGTCCCTCGCTGTCAGTTTTGTGCCTTGTTCAATGCCCAAACTATTCATCGTCGGGCTATTTTTGTAGCTAAATTCTTAAACTCTCGATCTCTGTAATCTGAAATGACTTGGGTAAGCCGTCCGACTACCGATCTTCCAAAAAAACGAAAGGATAAAGACAGAGACAGACCGCTTAGGTCCAAGGTTGCCAACGTTAACCATTCGCCAGTCCGCCGGTACTCAGTGAGGTGCTTTCACAGCCCCTGATACCCGCTTCTACAGATTCGCAGGCCTCTACTGAGACCCATTTGGAGTCCGGTATGCTGCGAGATGCCTCTTCGACTATGGAACCTGTGGATGTCTCTACCTTGGATGGGTCTAGAGCCACTGTGCAGGCATCGGCTTCTGAGGGTGTTTTCAGGCCTTCCGATTTTCATATTAAACCGATGACGTCCTTTCAAACCAAAAGTACAGAATTTCTCAGGCCTAAAGTTCACACTACGCCTAGGAAACTGATGACCAAAGCGCATTCTAAGGCCCACATGCCACAAAAACAAATTATTAGAATGGCTGAGGACCTCATTACTTTAATTAGGGGAAGTCAGCCTTCCCTCTCAAAAAGACCCAGAACTGATTTTCCTTCTGATTCTTCTGATCAGGAATCTGATTACTCTGATCCTTCTGATTTACAGGACGTACCCTTATCTACCTATGAGGATTCTGATGCAGAGGATTCAATTCCCTCTGCTTCCCCTCCAGAAGATTTTTCCTTTGGTGAAACCCTGCACACCATTAGAAAACATTTCCGCTGGGAGAGCCAGGACTACTCCCAGTCCAAAAAGAAACTCAGGGAATTTTTAAGCTTGCCTCAGCACAGACCTCTAGCTATCCCTCCTGTCCTGGAAATTGTAGACGATGTCTTCCTGGAATCCAGCCTTACCCCTGATATCTTGCCTCCAGCTCCCAGGAAACCTTACAGGTACTATAAAGTGCCCGACTCTCACAAATTCCTTTTTAGAAATCCTACTGCGGATCCAGAGACCATTTCCCAAGGACCTAAAGGCATTAAGGCTACAACTGCCAAAAATCCCACCCCTTTGGACAGGGACTCCAGGGCATTAGACAGATGGGGTAAAAACTCTACACCTCTGCTACACTTGCCATTAGGGCTTTAAATTGCCAGTTTTATATGTTAAAGTATCAGCAGCATATTATGGAGCTAATTAAACAAAAAATGTTGATTCTTGATTGTGCAGAACACAAAGATTTACAAGAGTTAATGCAATAACAACAATGCATTCTGCTAACCAAGTTGGCAAACATACTTTGCAATGTGGGTTTGATGCTTTAGCATCTTGCAGGGCTGTGTCACTGGGTCTGTTCTTAGAAGACATGCTTGGCTTAAGGAACAGAACTTGCCAGATCATGTCAAAGCAAAATTGCTGGATGCACCATTAAATCAAGAGTGTCTGTCTGGTAATAAAGCAGAAGTCCTCAAAAGAATGGAGGAGAAAACCAAATCTATGCAAACTGCTAGATTTCTTACAAGTACAGCCATCTAGATTCAGTAGGCATTGGTATTAAAAAAATGGTCTTTTCGAGTCCCTTCCAGACCTTCTCAGGCCAAGCCCAGGGGCAGCAGACCACCAAGACTTCAGTCTCAGGTTATGCACAGATCTAAGCAATGGAGTGCCCCCACATTCAAAACAGGGAGTAGTAAGCCTCCATCCTATGGTAAAATTGCACAGTGACATATCCTCAACTCTTCCAAGCCTTGCCCAAGTACTTGCACCTTTAGGAGGGAAACTTGCACTGTATGCCAAAAACTGGCAATACATTACCCAAGACAAATGGGTCTTAAACATTGTTTCCTTGGGATACAGATTTCATTTCCACTCATTCCCATCCATAAGCGAATGGCCAGACCCCCCCCCCCCCCAAACCATTGGGCAGAGGCCCAAAAGCAAGACTTTCTGTTCTCAGTATCAAGGCTATTCAACCTGTCCCAGCAGAACAAAGGGGACAAGGTTTTTACTCCAAACTGTTTCTGATCCCCAGAAAAGAAGACTCCTGGTGTGCTATCCTGGATCTGTCTATTCTCAACACCTTTTGGTGGTTCCAAAATTCAGAATGCTAACTCTGCAACAGCTGCTTCCTATGCTAGCCAAGGACTACTGGCTAGCAACCCTAGATTTAAAATAAGCTTATCTGCACATTCTCATAAGGGAATCTTACAGGAAATACCTACGCTTCAGAGCAAGGCTCTATGCAGTATCAGTTCTCTGCACTTCCCTTTAGCTTGTCTGCTGTGCCCAGGGTATTCACAAAGTGCTTAGCTCCAGCCATTGCATATTGCAGGCAGAGCGGAATTCAAATTTACCCATACCTGGCATTTGTAAAGAGACTTCTAACTTCACTGGGGTACACCATCAAAGAAAAGAAATCACAAATGGTACCCAGCCAACAGATTGTATTCCTGGGAGCAAGCTTGAACACAACTTCCCAGATGGCATTCCTCACTCCAGAGAAACAAATTTATTTGACCAACTATTTCAATCTACTGGCCACCAAAACCCAGCTATCTGCAAGATAAATACTGCAAGCTCTTGGTTCATGGCCTCTTGCATTCTATAATTCCATATGCAAGACTGCATATGAGGAAACTTCAGTGGTACCTAAAAAGTCTCTGGTGTCAACATTCTCAGGACCTGGAAACAATGATTCCTGTCATTCCTTGCCTAAGGACAGAGTTCCTTTGGTGGCAGAGGCCTGCAACCACAACAAGGGACTCACTTTCACTCTACCCCCTGTTGCCCAAATCCTAACAACAGACAAACCAGACTGTGCATGGGGGCTCAAATGGCAGAGCAGTGCATTCAGGGCAAATGGAACCCAAACCCAGATGCACCTGCATATCAATCAAAAAGAAATGTTAGCTGTACAGAATGCTTTGACAGCCTTCAAAGGCCTTATTCTTCTAGGACAACAATTGGTAAAGACAGACAACACCACAGTTATGTGGTATATAAACAAGCAGGGGAGAACCCATTCCTACCCACTCTGCAGACTAACCATGGCTCTGTGGAACACAGCCTTGAGCAACCAAGTTCACTTCCTGCCAGGCAAATTAAATTCACTGGCAGACAACTTAAGCAGAAATCTCATGGACCCACACAAGTGGAAACTGGGACCCAAAATATTCAAGCTTTTGAGGAACAGGTGGGGGACATCACAGGTGGACCTTTTTGCTTCCCCTCAGAACTATCAGTTGAGCAAATACTGCACCAAAACTCCCCACAGCCAAGCTTGGAAAGTGGATGCCCTGTCCTTCACCTGGGAAAGCCTGTCAGGTTATGCCTTTCCCCCTCTGCCACTCCTCTCGAAGGTTCTATTAAAAATCAAACAGGACAAGCCAAGGACAATCCTGATTGCGCCAGACTGGCCACACCAGCACTGGTACCCTCTTTTGCTCAGTATGACAATGCTACAACCATAGCAACTTCCTCAGACTCCTTCCCTGCTGTCCCAGCAGGCGGGCCAGATTCTGCACCCTCAGCTACAGACCCTGAACCTTGCAGCCCGGCTAATACCCTGAATTCAACACCAGCAACCCTCAGTAAGCAGGGGCTGGATGTCATTCTTAAGACAAGGAGGCCTAGTACTAGAAAATCCTATTCGGAAAAATGGGAAAGATACTGTTCCTGGAGCCAGTCTCAGGGAATGAGCACATCTGTGCCCAGCTTACCTCATATATTAGATTACTTAACAGAAATTCTACACAAAGGCTTATCCTTCTCTTCAATTAAGATTCATGCCTCTGCCATCTCAGCTCATTATAATATTGAGCCCACCCCTCTTCTCTCATCCTCTGGTAAAACAGTTCCTGAGAGGAGCCAAAAATTTAAGACCCCCCCCCCCCAAGAGAGCTCCCACTCCAGCCTGGGACCTTAACTTTGTATTAGAAAAGCTCACACATCTGCCCTTTGAACCTGCGGCTGCAGCAGAGTTAAAATTCCTCTCATGGAAAACAGCTTTACTTCTAGCCATCACTTCAGCAAGAAAAGTGTCTGAATTGCAGGCCCTTATGGCAGTGAAACCCTTCATTATCTTCCATGCAGCCCATCTTTTATTCCCAAGGTGGTGTCTAGTGTGGCTTTAAACCAGTCCATTCATTTGCCAACCTTTTTTCCTAATCCTTAGAATAAAGGGGAAAGGATCCTGCATTCCCTGGACTTGCACAGGCAGTTTAGTTTCTATCTGGACAGGACTAAGCCTCTCAGAAAATCTGACCAGCTGCTAGTCAGCTTTGCTGCAGGGGCAGAGGGCAAGACCATTTCATTGCAAACTATTTCTAAATGGATAGCACACTGCATCCATTTCTGCTACAAGCACCATGGGAAACCTACCCCACAGGGGATCAGAACTCATTCTACTAGGGCTACATCTACCTCTACAGCATTTCTCAGGGGAGTCCCTACCAGTGACATCCTGGAAGCTGCAACCTGGAGCTCTGTGCACACTTTCACCAAGCACTACCACTTGCCTATATTTTCTAAATCCAGAGCTTGATTTGCCACAGCAGACTTACAGGACCTGATTGCCAGCCCTAGTGCTTCATAACTACCTCCACCCTTCCTTAGCTTTGGGAATCAACCCAAATGTGATGACTGCAACAGTGAAACACAAAGAACATAGTACAGTTGTATACTTACCATAAATGTAAATGTTAGATTGTATTCGCTGTTGCAGTCCTGGTTACCCTCTTTCTAGCCCCCTGACTTCTCTTGACTTCTATCCTATCTTTTTTGTCTGGCATATCTTATATCATTGGTATTTGTTTTTTGCTGGGGGTATTACATACCATGTAATTGCTTCCTGTTTTGGGGGCAGCTGACATCTGGGGCAAGAAAAACTGATGTAATGGCATCGGCTGCATGTTTTATACCCCTGATGTCCTACCGTCATGGAAGAAGCGACAGCATCCGATGCAGAAATCCCAAGACTCTGGTATTCAGGCCGGCTGAGGGCTACCTGCAGGCAGATAACCCAAATGTGATGACTGCAACAGTGAATACACTCGAACATCTACATTTATGGTAAGTGTACACAACTGTACTTTCTCAGGTTGCTTATCATTCCATCATGAGTAGTCATGATGCAGCTGATGCATCCTATAGAGTTGCTGCTTCTGGTATGAGGAGGTACTATTAGCTGCACCTCCAGGCTTTACTTGATGATATTAAGGCCAGTCTCCTACCTTTGGACAATCAAAATCTCTTTGTTACAGCTGCTGCTGACTTGTTTAAGACCATACAAGACAAAATTAAAGTGATGTAGGGTCTTAAAGAAATCTTTGTCTCTCCCATAGCCAGATTTCAGAGAAACTATCCTTCTAAGTCTGCCTTTGTGCATAGGCAACCTTATCAGCCTTCTAAAGGGGAAGTTCGTTCCCTAGAATTTTCACTGATAAGCACACCCTGACTTCTAAAACTCGAAAGCCCCCTTTTCAGGACAAATTTACCTGTATCTGGCATATTTTCTCCCCTTCTCCTCAGCTAGGTTCTCCTGTGTCTCTGGCCTTCCCTATCCCTCCCTGTCTGGTAGTGTACAATGTCAGATTCCACCCTCTTTGAACCTTCTGTAAAGGACACTTTGACCCACAGCAAGCAGGAAGGGAAGACTCTTTCGGCGGTAAGGATCAAGCTTTCGGCTCCCCAGCAGTCCTTCTCGAAGACCCAACGAGGAACCAGAAAGATGTGGTTCCATAAGGCACAGTTTCCCTTTCAGGACACTCCTGACATCACTTCCTCTGAGTGTATAGTTTCCAGGGGCTATTTTATTCCCTTTTCACAACCCCGTCCAGTAAGTCATGACCTCCCGGATGTTCTACCCAGTCAGAGGGAGTGAACCTTCAAAGAAGTTCAACAACTTCTTCTAGAAAGAGCCATCCATGAGGTCCTAGCAGGACGACATGGCTCCAGCACTTATTCTCTCTTCTTTTTAGTGGCAAAAAAAGACAGTGGACCTTCGTCCTGTTTCATTCTATTCTGGATCTCAGCAAGCTCATTCTTTCAGTAAAGAAATCAAAGTTCCAGATGGTCACTGCTCAGTCCATTCTGCCCCTTTTGCACAAGGATGATTAGATGTGCTCTGTAGATCTCCGGGACGCCTACTATCACATCAAGATAGGCAAGCATTATAGGAGACATCTTTGTTTCTGGCTACCAGTTCAGAGCCCTACCCTTTGGTCTTACCACAGGCCCCAGTAGCTCACCTGCATCTACAGGGTTCCAGGTCTTTCCGTACCTCAAAGATTGATTCCTCATGGCACCTTCGAGGCATCAACTGACCCAGGTGATTCAGTATGTTTTCCCCCTCTTCCTTCAGCTTTGGATAACCATCAGTATGGCAAAATTCAATCTAATTCCCACTCAACAGCTTGAGTTCATAAGAGTTCAGTTGGACTCCATTCCAGAGATTGCAACTTTGCCTCCGCACAGAATTCAGTTGATTCAAGAACAGGTCAAACCGATATTGGACCTTTTGCGCCCTCCACTTCATTTGGTTCTTCAGGCCGTCTGTTCCATGGCCTCAGTCATTCTTCTTGCTCCGCTTGCCAGGTACCATATGCATGCGTTACAATGAACTTTAGCTGTCCAATGGTTGCCCCTTCTTCATCCTCTATCTTTGACAGTAAAACTGACACCTGTGTTCAGACGTCACCTCCAGTGGTGGCTTCAGTCACAGGATCTCTCCCTAGGCAGGCCCTTCTTTCTCCCTCCACCCATGGCCACAGTGACTATGGATGCCTCCCTCTTGGGTTGAGGGGGGGGCATTTTTGGGGAAAGACCATCCAAGGCACTTGGTCTTCGGCCGAGACCAAGTTGCACGTAAATGTTCTAGAAATGAGGGCAGTTCTGCTTTTGTTGCAAGTCTTCCAGGACTGCCTCCCTCTAAGGATGATTACACTTCAGACAGACAATATGGCTGTCGTCTGGTATGCCATCAAACAAGGGGGAACACACTCTTACCCGTTGTGCAGAGAGGCTATGAGAGTTTGGGAATGGGTTATGCCCTACAGCCGCTTCCTTACTGCAACTCACATACCCGGGGATTCCACCATGTTGGCTGACAGACGCAGCAGCTCTGTCTTGAGTCCTCATGAGTGGTCTCTCCCTCAGTGACAAATCAGATTTTTGACCGTTTGGGTCAGCCATCCCACAAATACAGCAGGTATTTTGCCCTGATCCCTCCTCGGGGGGAGTCATCTTGGGATGATCTAGTTCACGATTGGCCTCTGGGTCTCCTTTACGCATGCTCGCCTGTTCCCTTAATATCCAAGGTTCTGCAGAAAGCACTGCTCTTGAGGACATCCCTTGTCCTGATTGCCCCTTTCTGGCCTCGTCAACTATGGTTCCCTTCATCAGGTCTCATCTGAAGTATCTGCCTGGATACTATATCCCCATCAGGATCTGATTTCCCATCTGTCAGGGCTTTCTCTTCCAAACCTTTGGACTCTTCATTTAACTGCATGGTTTCTCCAGTTCCATTGATAATTAAACAGTCCAGGCTAACATCCTTCATTAAATGCATCATTTTGGCCTCCCAAAAACCTTCTACAAGAAAAGTGTACAGCAGTAAGAGGAAAAGGTTTTCAATCTGGGCCAAGAACACACATCTGGATCCCTTTTCTGCTTCCGTTTCAGACATACTTTTATTCTTGTCTTCCTTTTTGCAAGAGGGAGCCAGTTTTTCAATTGTTATGCTTCAGTTGGAGGTGATTTCCAATTTTCATGAGAGCTCCGAACCCACCTTTTCATCTAGGCTTTGTAAGGCCTTTATGAAGGTTTTTTTTCTGGTTCATCCTCCAACTAAGAACCCTTTGCCACCTTGGAACCACATGCTGGTTCTGCAGTCTCTGACTAGGAGTCCCTTTGAACTCGCTAGTTCCTGTGATCTCAAGCTGAAGTCATGAAATATGGCCTTTCTGGTAACTATCACTTTAGCTAGGAAGGTCTCTGAATTGAAAGCTCTCTCCATTGCTCCTTCTTACATGACCTTTCACAAGGACAAGGTCTCTCTGAGAACAGACCCCTCCTTTTTTTTTTTTTTTTTTTTTTTTTTTTTACCCAAGGTTGCTTCTGAGTTGGCCCTAAATCAATGCACCCAGCTTCCAGTATTCTTCCACAATTATTATAACAGAAGGGAGTATATTCTTTATACCTTGGATGTTCACCGACAGCTTCAGTTCTGCTTGCATAGGACTAAAGATTTTCATAAGTCAGAGCAGCTTTTTGTGACCTTTTCTGATGGCAGACTTGGCCTTCCAGTCTCTGAGGTCACTATTTCTAAGTGGATATCTAGCAGCATCTCTGTGGTTTACAACCTGAACCACCTGGAGGTTCCAGACCAATTAGGGCCCATTCTACTGGATCTGTAGTGACTTCTTCAGCCTTTGTAGCAAGGCTTACTATTGATGATATCTATGCTACTACCACTTGGGCTAATGCTCACACCTTCATATATCCTATTACAAGCTGGATTTCATTTCTAGGACTAGGGCTTCTTTTGGCTCGGGCTCCCCAGTGCTACAGCATGTCCTTCCTTGAGGCCTCCCAGGATGTATGGTAGCTGGGGACTGTGACCCTGTGGTGATGAATGAAGACATGGATAACACCAGATAAAGAGTTATGTACTTTACCATAAGTTTGTATCTGTGTTTTCCTACGTCTTCATTCATCACATTCCCCCCCACCCACCTACCTAGTTTGTTCATGGAGGAAGTTGGACTGGTTTTGCTCTCGGCCTTGATAGGAGTAGCTTCAGGATTATGTTAGCAAATTCAATCTGTGGATTAGAGGGCAGCAGGGCATTGTGGAAGAGGGAGGAGCCAGAGCTTTGGATCAGTCTGTTGAATGTTGCCAGCTCGGATCTGTTGTCAGATCCTAGACCCTGTAGTGATGAATGAAGATGTAGGATAACACAGGTACAAAGTTATGGTAACTACATAACTCTCTTTTCTGTTGGTGGTCTTCTTTCTGCAGCTGTTTCTGCTGTGTGGCCAGCCTTTGAGGATGCCTTATTTTATATCCAGTATTTTGCATGATAATCAGACATCTGTTCCGAACAAGTCTGTTATAACCCCATACTCACAAATTCCGTTTCTTTTGGTGGCTGTGATGTTCTTTCTAGAGCAGTTATCATGAGGTCAGTGATATAAATGGTTGCCTTGCTACATTCTCAGAATTTCCCAAAACATGTTAAAGCTGAGATCTTGCATGATTCTTTGGATAAATAGGAATTTTTTTTTTTTTGGTCTTTATCTGCCGAGCTCCTTAAAAAGTGTACTGAAAGAATAACTATATTCTAGGGGGTTACCTTCCCTTCTATCCTTCTTTCATTATATTTATAAGCTTACAGTAAGTCAGGAATCAAAATAAACATTTCAAGCAATGTAGTTTGAAAATGCAGTGCCAGGGCAATTCAGTAAGAAACTTAAGGACCTTCCAAGACCTTTTTTTTTTCAGCAAGTGATTGGATTATGCCACCTCAAGTGTTTTTCCTTTTTCTACCCAGGCATTACTATAACATGTCTCAAAGTCTAGGCTATAAGTTTGCTTTGTGACACTACTTTTCTTCAGTCGCTTAGAGACTGAAATTCATTTTGAAAATTATAACTGGCAGCATCTTTTTTCCCATCCTTACAAGAGATTAATCTTCAGCCAACCTTTCTGACGTCACTGTTCCCTCCTGTCTTAGATCTGCTGTCTCAGGGGTTATAGAATCTGTTTCTCCAGGATTGAACAGGGAATTTTATTCAAGATTTTTTTTCTGGTATACGCAAAAATAAAATAAAAAAAAAGAACCTGGCAAATGGTCCTGCACCTTTTTTTTTATATATTTGCATCAAAATTTAAAGTTCTAAAGGGTATCACTTTCCTAGTAATTCTGGATGTAAAAGATACTTTTTACCTGCATTCTGTTTTGGTATTGACACATTTTACCTTTTTCTTTGTCTGGTTTATGTAGTTTTATAGCTTGCACTTTAATGCATCAACAATTGTAGTATGTTTTCAAAGGGCCTAGCTCAGGTAATGGGTTGTTGCAAATGACTGGACAGTTTATTTCTCATCCAGGGGTTTCAGGTGAATTTGACAAAATAGTTTATCATTTTTCCCTCTCAGAATATTTTTTTTTTCCGGGCTTTCTTCTCTATAAATCCTCTTTGATGGTTTCCCATTCTCTGAACAAAGTGGAATGTTGCTAGCAACAATTTCTGAGATTTTCCAATCAAACTCTACTACTTCACTGGAAATGTTTCATAATTCAGATTTCATGGTTTTTACTGTCCTCATGATTTCTTTGGCCATACCGCAGATGTGACAAATACATTGCTATGTTTCCAGGCCATGTACATTCAGTAACCACAGATGCATCAGACTTTGAATCCTGTGTCCAACAGGTTAAAATTCCAAGGCCTGTGGAACAAGCAGTTTAAACCACTTAAATGTTGAAATGATGGCTGTAGTAAACCTTTTCTGTTCTCTGAGCCATATGTCTATGGTAGACCCTTTGTTAGTACTCACTTGACAGTACCATAGTGATGTGGTACATAGGGTTAACCAAGTCCATCCCCACCCACCTTGGCAGATTAGCTACATTCTATCAGAGGAAAACATTGTTGCAGACAAGCTAAGCAGGACCAGAGTGGACCCTCTCCATTGTAAGTTGAACCCTGGGGTCTTCCAAGAATTGGTCCATCCAAAATGAAATTATCTCGTAGATCTGTTTGCCTCCACCTTCAATAGACAGTTAAAGAAGTTCTCCAGGACTCCTTGCTCTCAGGCCTGGAAATGAGATGCCTTTTCATTTCAGTGGATGGCTGTAACCCTGTATATTTTTCCAACCTTTTCTCTGATATGTAAAATTCTAAAGATTCAGAAGGACTTCTGACTCGGGCAACAGTGGTTCTCCCTTCTTATGAATATGACCAAGGGCAATTACTATGAATCTCCTCACAGAATGGACTTAGTCACACAAGACAGAGGTTGTTTGATGCATCTCAGTCTTCAACTTCTTTAGTTGACTGCCTAGATGGCAGACTTTTGAGACCTCTTAGGCACCTTTGTTATGAGGATGTGCAGCAGCAGGTATTAAGGAGGCAAAGAAACCTGCTCCTGGAAATTAATAGATAGGTACGTAGAACTGATTTTTTAGTTCGTGCCATTCCTTGAACCAGGCCCATTTTTAAGGCTCAGATGACTCTGGCTCTTCAGTATTTGTGTGAGTTATTATACTTTGATCTCTCTTACTCATCTGTCTGTATTCACCTATTTGCCATATCTGCGTGTTTGCCCTGAGATCCTTCAATTTTTTGCCTACCTCAAGTGAAGCATTTTTTTGAAAAGGAGTTTTACATAGACGCCTACCTAAAACACTGGTGCCTATTTCTAATTTTAAGATAAGAAAACTTAACACTGTGTTCCTTTGAAACGTGCCCAGCTGGTATGAATTTCTGGCCTTGGAAAACAATTACCTATAGTTCTGACTTCTGTAAGAGGAATATCTGAGTTACAAGTTCTTAGGGTGAATCATCCCTTTCTCATGTATTTCCAAAGATAGAGTTACTTTGAGAAGTAATCCTTCCTTTTATACTCAAGTTTTTTTCAAACTTTACTTAAAGTCGGGCTTTTCATCTCCTCATTTTTCTTTCCAGAACCAAAAAAACGAGAGGGAAAGAGCTTCACATATTCTGGATGCCCTTCGGTAACTCTGATGCTACATTTTCTGTACCCAACCTTCTCCTGTGTGGTAAAAAAAAGGAATAGGCATTGCTAATGAAAACCATTTCTAAAAGGGTGTCCCATGCTATGGCTTTTTATTGTTCTCACCTTAACAAGTCACTTCCGACAACGACAAGGCCCATTCCTCCAAGGTTCTAGCTACATTTGTGGCTTATTGGAAAGGGGTGGACTCTAATACTGTTCTAGAGGTAATAACTTGGGTCTTCTGTGCATATCTTTACAAATCACTGCAAACTAGATTTTTTTCTCTTGGTCCAAAACAGGCTTTGCTAGGACTATTCCCTGGGGTCTCCTGGACTGCCTGTTTTCTTCCTCACTTGCTCTCTAAACTCTGGTATTTGTTGCATATAACTTAGGCTACTGCATAAGTGATCTAATGATGAACATAATACAATTGTTAGTAAACTTACCATAACAGTAGATGTTCGAATAGCTCACTGCTACAGTAGCTAGTCCCTCCACCATCCCCAGGTTTTTGCTATTTTCATGCCAGGGTGTAGGATTTTTACTGGTATGGATTCTATTTATCAGGGCTTTAGCTTCCCTCTTTTGAGGCAAGAAAGCTCTGACATTTTGGCACCATAGCCATGGAATTTGTCTTGCTTCCCTCATGCAGAGCAGTGGCTAGGCACATGGGAGAAACCCTTCACTCTCCATATATAAGGTGAGAATGATCCCTTTTCAGAAAATGACCAAGAGACCAACTGAATAGCTGTTGGCCTTTAGTGCTATTAGCAATTTCTATAAAGATGTGTGCTGTGGTATGGGCAGAAAGAGTGAAGAGGTTTGTCCCGCAAATGGTTCATGCTGACCAGAGACATTTTGTGAAAGGTAGAAATGTGACTCCTATCAGAACAGTGCTTTATTATAATGTGTTGGGCACAGCTTTGTAAGAATCCTGTGGTAATGACTTTTCTAGATATAGAAAAGACGTTTGGCATGACTTCCAAGATGGCTGCACATTGAGTAACTACTTAATTCTGGCTCTCCCAGTCTAAAAACCTAATAACCAAAAAGAAGGGTTCCAGCCACAGGTCCACAGCTCCAGGAATTTTATTTGAACAACAAAAACAGATGAGCGCTTTCATCTCAACACTAAGACTTCATCAGATGAAAAAGTCATTTACATCACTTCCTGAAATACCCCAAATAATTTACATAGCCAATTAGCATAATTGATTGCAAAACATTTTTTTAAAAAAGGCATCCACATAGTCACACTTAAAAGTCTTAAAATAATTGAGGACAAATACCCTGTTCAAATCTAAATAATACAAAATTTATCAATAGTTGTGAAAAAAGTGTTATAAATACTCCATCTAACCATACTATGTTATAGTAGCGGCCCTTTCTTGGAGAATGGGTTTTACTGAAACATATTTGTTAAGGCCAGGGGATGAGTTAGCCCTTAATCTCAGTTGCCAAACTGACTCCCTTTTTAATAGGTTCAGCTTCCATTTACCTCCTCTTGAGTTCTCCCAGTCTGAAAACAGAAACTTGGCAGAGAAAGCCAGTGGGCCTAGATTTCTGGGTAAATTTCAGTAACTAATTAGTATGTACACTGCCTAGATGTCAGGGAAATATAAAGGACCTAGAGGAAAATCAGCTACAAAAGTTGAAGAAAAAAAAACAGACTAGGAAAAGTACTGCATTTGTTCAGAAAAAAGGCAGTGCAAGTTCCAGAGATGACGTCCAGTAAATCTAGAGGACCTTGTTAAAACAAAACGCTGATGGAGTATGTCAACACAAACTATAAAAAGTTAGAAAAAATGGAAGACATTTTGAGCAAATATTCAGAGTAGGTGACAGAACTGCAAAACTCAGAGGCTGAAATGAAGGAAAGGCTGGCTGAATGTGAGAGTGTACAATAAGAGATGTTTAAAAAAATAATAGAATTAGAGGACATAGCATGTAGGGAAAACCTGAGATTTTCTGCTGTACCAGGAACAGACTATTCATTTTTATGAAAGTACAAATAAGCAGCTGGGCTGGTATTCCACAACAGGAATTGCTGATTGAAAGGGCACATAGTGTGTAGACCCCAGACCTGGCTGTGAGCAAACAACCTAGACATTTAATAGTAAACCTGCAATCTTACCAACAAACTGTAGCAGAAGGACAAAGTACTGAAAGTGGGAGACAGCAGAGTGTTTGTGGAGAATGACTACTCATTGCACAGCAAGCAGAAGTGGAATAAATGTATTCTATTATATAGGGAATGTTGAGAAGCAGGTGTGCGATTCAAACTGATGTACCCAGCTATCCTCAAAATATTTTTCCACTGAGGAACAAAAACATTTTTGATGAAGTACATGCTAAGGAAGAAATACAAAAGTTTGTCCAGCAAAAAGTGAGCTGTGAAACCGAAGAAGATTCTGCTCCTTGTTCTTCTGATAATAAAGAGCAGAGAGAGACTGTACCAGTGAAACTTTTCCCAGTGTTTCAATGGAAAATGATTGAGAGAGGGGAAAAAAGCACAGAAGTTGACTAGAAGAATTGAGAGTGCTCTGGAGATGAAGCAGAGACAGGGTTTGAGAGATTGAGATGAACAGGAATAGAACAAAAGAATCTGGAAATATTGGACTTTGTTAAACTTGTAGGGGACTCTAAAGCATATGCCCTACTTCATGTCATTAATGTTTGGAAAAATACTCAGGGGAGGGGAAGAGGAGGGAGATAGTTAACTGTAGGTAAAACAATTGTTTTTTTTAGCAGTATTACTTCAGTGATGCATGACTTTCTCTGCCTGTTATAAAGTACTTTTTTTCAGTTATTTTAAGCTTGATGGGGATACTGATGTAAATAGGCACTTCTGTTTATTCTTTTTGTTTCTTTCTCCTTGTTTAGTTTTAAGAAATCTAGGCACTGCAGTGTAAAACAAAAAGGGGGTATGTTTAAAAGAGCATGACAAAATAAAAACAATTGTGCTTTTTCTCATTCTTGCATAGGGAATGACTGTGTTATGGTCTTTTGCTTTATATAGTAAGTTTTGACAGAAAGCAAGTACATGAAAAAGAATATTGAATATTATAAGATCTTTTTTCTAGTAAACAGTCCTGTATCTGGTTCTCATGTCACTAGCAGACAATCTGAAAGAGAAATAGCTTGGAGAAAATGTTTTCTGAAAGCATTCAAGTATTTTCCCAGCTGGGAGAGTTATAAAGGTAAGGCAAAACCAGACAACACGTAATACAATCATAGGCTCTACCATGCATCTTAGCATGGATAAGCTTTCTTTCTGTTTAATGAAAACCATCCTTGAACCAAATAAGGAATCAGGTGCAAAAACCAGAGAATGTTTTAGTGTTTAAAAATGTAACTGCTATTCTATCTTTGTTGGTCTGATGAAATGGATGTTATTCCGAGAAAGCTCTCACCTACTACAATACAGGACATATTGATCTTCACTGCTGTGTGGAACCAGATTATTTTTCTTTTTCTTGTATTTCTTTCTGTTTACCCCGAGTCTGTATGTGTGGCTGTCAGTTTGGAACTTATGATCCTATTAAGGGGGTAAAACGTCAGTATTTGAAGATGTATATAATTGTGTGTGTTATTATGTTAGTAGGTTTTAGTGGGTATTGGGTGCGTGTGTGTGTGCGTGTTTGTGCATGTGTGTATTTATTTATTTGAGGGTTCTGCAAGATGTGACATAGGCTCAAATGGAGATGGCAAGAAACAGTTGTATAAAAGAGTAACCTGCCAAACAGTCCATGCATGTAACAAAAAAGCTGTAACTGTAGACACTTAACAAAAAAGCTGTTATACATAAAAGGTGGGAATAATAATCCCTCAAGAATATGATTCTCTCTGTAATGTCTTCAAACATTAATGGTCTCACAGATAAATCCAAACAAGAAAGAGTAGTGAACTATATTAAAAAAATGTAGAGTGCAAATTGCTATGCTACAGGAGACATACTTGGAAAGAACTGAACATGTGAATTTTTTAAAGAAAGGTTTTTAGAGTGGTTATATAGCAGAATATCTGGGACAGAGGAAGAAAGGACTACTTCTATTAATTGCAAGAGGAGCTCCAGTAGTAATAGAAGAGGGGAAAAAAGACAATAATGGTAGATATGTATTACTAAGGGGCTAATGGCAAGGGAGGAGAATTACACTGGCATGAATATATGTTCGACCGAAAACTATTATAATAGAGCTAAAGAAAATTCTGGGAGAAATAATCAGCTTTCAGCAAGGAATATTACTTATTGGTGGGGAATAGAATTTGATTTGCAATAGTGAAGATGTATCTGGGTGGCCCAGAAAAGGACATAGGAGGGCAGATTTTTAAAGAAATTTATGAAAATATTTGGCACGGAAGATGTGAACTCAGTAGTAGGAATTCAGAGTGAATTTACATATTATTCCCCAAGATACAAAAAACTGGGCTGTACTAGGTAGAATTTACATTTCATAGGAGCTTGTGCATTTAATTGAAAGTCTTGATAAGCACCCAGTAACTGTTTCAGATCATGTGCCAATAATAACAAAAATAAAAACACAGGGTAATGAAATAAAAATGAGGCACTGGCGCTTTCCCACCGATCTGTTGAAAATAGAGGAATTTAAGGAATGGGTAGTGGAAATTATTCAGGAGGTATTAGAGAAGATAGAAATAACTTCTGAGAATATATCTAGGGAGTGGGATAAAATTAAAACGGAATTTAAAAGTAGGGTAGAAATAAAAGAAAGAGATATGGTTAAAAATAACAAGAATTATTTAGAGGGAATGGCAAATACTAAAGTAGTGCAAAATAGGGGGAATCTCACAGAACAAGAAGAGGAGCAACTACAGAAGGCTAAACAGAAAATAAGGGACTACCTTGATAATATGCATGAGTTTAGAAAGACTGCTGTTAAGCAGCTGTTTTTGATGATAACTCTAGAGTACAAAAAATTTAGCCCAATGACTCAGACAGCAGAAAGTAGAAAGGGCTGTCACCAAGCTTAGGGAGCCTATTACAAGAAAGATAACTAGGGATCCTGTAGAAGTATTAGAAATATTTCAGAAATTCTAAGAAAGTCTATGTAAAGCAGAGAAATGTGGATATCGAGAAAATGTACAAAATGGAAATGTTTATGGAATAATTAAATATGCCAAGGCTAGAGGGAGAGTAGACTCAACTACTAACCAGATAGGAGAAGATGAGATAAAGATGGTGATGTAGAACCAATCTACAGGAAAGTCCCAGTGATTAGATAGTGTTCTTGCAGAAGTTTGGAAGCTAGGAGGGAAAAATTGATGGAAATCTTGGTGGTTTTGTTTAACAGTATTTTAAGAGGAGGAGTACCAACATCCTGGAAGAAAGTGGTAGTAGCTGTATTAGCTAAAAAGGGTAAAGCTCCATCAGATCCAGCTTCATACAGGCCCATTTCAGTAATAAATCATGATTATAAAAAGTTTGTCTATAATGGCTAAAAGAATGGCAAAAGTGATGCCAAAATTGATAGATATGGATCAGTGTGGTTTTGTGGAGGGGAGGCAAACATTTGACAACATAAACAGAACAGTGATGAATCCAGAGGGATGCAGAATGTGAGAAAATACCACTGTTGCTCGTGAATCTTGATGCAGAAAATGCATTTGACAGAGTAAGCTGAGATTTTATGAACAGAGCAATGGAACCATTTGCATTCCCCTGATAAAATTATAAGGTTGATTAGGAGGATATATGAAGGATCGGAGGTGAAAATTAAAGTGGGTGGGGTCCTCTCTGACAATCACTGCTTGAGCAAAGGAACCAGGCAGGGGTATCCTCTCTCCTCTTTATTTGCATTATATTTAGAACCATTGCCAAATAAAATAAGGGACTCCGTATATAATTGGTATGGTAGTCAAGAAAATATGGCTGTAGTTGCAGATGACATTATTTTATAACAGACAAAACCAGAAAGGGACATTACGTTGTTGCAGAACATATTAAGACAGTTTCAAACCTTTTTGGGATACAAGATTAATGAAGCAAAAACAAAACCAGTAGCAGTAAATTTATGTACCCACATACGAATCTGTTCAGCATTATCCATATTTATGGGGACATGATAAAATGAAGTATTTAGTAGTAAGGATTAAAAATTATATTGGTATGGCAGCTAAGGATATGTGGGAAGAGACTAAACAAAGGAAAATACAAAATCTGAGGAAATGGAAGCTTTGTTATATGGATATGGATAATAAGATACAAGTAGTCAAAATGTTTTTAGGTTAGGCATATTTTTCTCAACCAGAGTTGAAGCTGTGGATAGCAATTAATAAAGAGCTAAAGGGATTTATCTGGGAGGGGAAGACTGCAAGAGTCAAGTGGAATGAGCTGATTCCTCCAGTAGAACAAGATGGATTGGGATTACCCAATTTGAAGAGGTATTTCAGAGCTACACAGTTAAGGCCTCCTATACATAGCACAAGCAGAAAACTATGATTCAAACTGGAAAGAGCTGATGAAGTAACGTGGAGAGACTGGAATTTTGGATGCAGACCTTTAAGAAGAACAACAATAATCATACAGAATATTTTATTCATAAAGTAGCAGAAGGTAAGCCAACATGGGAATGGAGAAAGGAGATTATGCCAATAGGGATGACTGCAATTAGGGATGCAGACAATAGGCAAGACGGGGCGGGAATATATTGGAGAAAACTGCAAAGACACCAAGGTACTAAGATCAAATAACTAGAGAGAGAAGGTAATAGAATGAGAAGATGCCAAGAACTTATTTGGACTGCAGGCTGAAGATTGCCTTCCATATCAAGGATTGCTATCAGAGTATAGGCAAAGAGAAAGAAAGAAATGAGGGGAGGTCCTAAATGAAAGACCAGCACTGGTAAGAGTTTTTAGTAGAATCTAGAACAGAAGTTTCCAATATGAAAGGATTAAGTAGTAGAGTATATAAAATATTGCATGATAACTATAAGACTCAATCACAGGAGGTTAGGAAGGACTGGGAAGAGAGATTAGCTAAGCAATTCTCAAAGAAACAATGGGTGTATATATGTATGTCTCCCAACTATGCAAGAAAATTTAGAAGATTTTGGATCTTTGCCTGGAAGTGCTTACATAGTTACTTTTATACCCCAAGCAGACTCAAGGAATTTTTCCTCAGGTAGACAGCAAATGTTGGAGGCTTGATGGCGCAGAAAGAGGTAACTGGGAACATATTTTCTGGGAGTATAATGAGCTGGTAGACTTTAAAGATTCCGTGCAGTCTGCTCTGTCAGGGATGCTAGGTGAGCAAGTTGGAGTGAGTAGGGAAATGATTTATTTGAGCTATGTTACAAACTTGGAATTACCTAGACATAGTAAGGCCTTGCTGAGTCTTAATTATGATGGTTGCCAAAAAGCAGTTACTAGAAAATGGAAATCAAAGTCTAAATCAGCTTTACTAGAAGTAGTGGAAATAGTAACAGAGTTAAAACAACTGGAATTGGGATCTTTAGAAAAGAGTAGGAGCAAATTACATAGGAAAAAAATGGGAACTGTGGGGTCAATACATGCAGAGGAAGAACAAGGTTAAAAGAAGGTGGGATTTGAATGAGCTATGTAATGGCTGACTAACAATGACTTGGATATGTTAAAAGTGATGTATAATGTTTGCTGCAACATTTCTTTTGGCATGGCTTGGAATGTATAATTGCGAATGAGATTGTGTCGCTGTGGTTTATTGTCATTTATGTAAATGTAATATGACCTATGTCATACATGATAATTTAGTAAAGATGTTTCTTGTTTAAAAAAAAAGGATATTTGGCAAGGTGCATTAGATATTAATTTGTATGGTTTTAGATGTTTTCTGTCTGATGAGGGTTGAGTGAGGTGGGGTTGTGACATCCTTAGAAAAGGTACAATGTCCTTACTTATGAGATGCGCAATGTAGAAGACTTTCCTTATCACTGAGGAAACTTGGCGGTTGAAGTTCAAATTGCCATCTACCTGTGTTCCCAGATCTCGCACCACTGGGTTTGAACTGAGGGGGTGCTGTCAGTATTGTAATTAGCAGAGAATTCCGCCTTGTCAAAGGGGATAATAATGCACTTTTTTGTATTTAGTTTTAGAATGAGGCTTTGGCGCCAGTCATTTGTCTGTGTTGGCCCCTCCTGTAATATATTAACATCACTGGGGGGGACTTGGTGATTGCACCCAATTTGCAATCATCAGCGAACTTGGTAAGCCTGACACTGTCTGCTTTACCCTGGACTTCTGAGAAATAGATTCCAAACAGTAAAGGGCCCAGCACGGATTCTTGTGGTATGCCATTGGTAACTGTTCTACTCGTAGAGGTGGAATCCCCAACTTTGACAGTATGTGATCTGTCGGTGAGCCAGTTGGCTACCCATTTAGTGAATAATGGGTTAATCCCCAGTTGGGAGAGTTTCTCAATGATACTTAAGTGGAGGATTGTGTCAGAAGTCCGGTCTAAGTCAAGATAGAGGCAGTTATGTACTGTTTTGCCTTCATCCAAGGCTTTGATGAGATTCTCAAAGAAGTCCACCAGGTTCATTAAGCATGATCTACCCTTAATGAAGCCAAACTACGTTGGGTCAAAAGTTTGAAGTTTGCCTGTGTCCTTGTTGGTAAGTTCCATGATGATTCTTTCCATGGCCTTTCAGATACGGTTAGTTAGTCTTATGGGTCTGTAGTTCCCAGGGTCGTTGAAGTACCCCCTTTGTGCAAGGGGATTACTGTTGCTATTCTCGACTCTGCTGGAACACAGCCAGTGCTCAGACTGTGGTTAAAGAGAGTGCCATGTGGTTCTGCTAGGTCTTGTTTTAGATCATTTAGTAAGCAGCCTGTGATGTTATCTGGTCCCTCCCTTTTTTAATTTCTCAAAATCTTTTGGGTTTCTAATACCATGACAGGAATGGACCCCATTCCTAAGTCAAAGTACAATTAAAGTTCATGAAATTAGTATTGTTTCACTCTTTGCTGTCAGCAGCAAGTGCAACGTGCCCAGTAATGACTTTTGCAATTCATACAGAGCTACTTATATTGGTAGCATGTCTAAATATGATTGTAGACTCTTTTTTTTTAAGACCCATTGCTCCCACTACTATTGGAACTATCTGGGTATCTTTCTTCCACATTGCTCTCATTTCTGCTTGCAAATCCTGATATTTTATAACTTTGCATCTCTCTATGCAGGACACTGTAGTCACTGGGTGTGGTGATTTCAATGATAAATGCTATTTTTGTCTACATTATGTGGACCACTATATCCAGTTTTCTAGCATCTATCTTTTGAACTGTTTGTAATAGATGATCCCATGTGATGTAGACTTCATCATTTTCTATGATGCTTTGTGGCTCATGTTTCCAGTGTCTTTCAGCCACTTTAATATCATAATGTTTGCACAATCCCCAGTGCAACAGTCTAGCCACATTATTATGCCTTTCAGTATACGGTCCTTCTGCCATTAGTATGTCACACCCAGCAATGAGGTGTGCAACCGTTTCCAATTCGGTTTTACAAAACCTACATTTTTCTGTTTCTCCCACATGTTCAATGGACTTTGTAAACCAGTGTGTATGTAGCTCACTGTCTTGGGCCACCAGTATTAACCTTTCATCTCTTGGTTTAGATTCACCTCACCTTGACCATTCCTGCGTTCGTTCCTGATCGACATTTGCTGCCTGATTTTTATCTACTTCTAGTCTGATTTCCATTCTTGCTTGATGCCAGTATGCTTCTGCTAGGTTAAGCAGAGAAGTCATCTTAGATTTATTCTCCTCATGTTTCAAAACTTTCACTATGTTTGGATCTTGTGAGGTCAGCAGATGTGTGGAGTCCCTCGATTGCAGATATATACATGTAATCAATTTCAAGGAGGACCATCCCTCCTTCTGAATGAGGAATATATAATCTTGATATGCACTGATTTTTATAGGCCATTTGGTTAGCATGAATCATCCTTCTTGTTTTAATATCTAATCTATCCAGCATGTTTTGGGACCAATGAATAACTCCAAAACTGTAAGATAGGACAGGAAGAGCAACTTGGTTTATAGCTTGGATTTTGTTCCTAGATGTCAATGCTGTTTTCAGGATTAATTTTAAGTTTTATTCACATTTGTTCATGTTTTATTGCTGATCCTTCATCAATTCCCAAATATTTATACACTCCCTCTTGTTCAAGTTCTTTTGTATAACATTCTTGTCCCAAACTGATGCTTTCCTGGTGCTGCAAATAACATTCTAATATAGGTTCATAGGTAGGTACTAGGCTATCTGCCCAAAGGCATTTATAAACCTAGCCGGAATGTGTTTGCTTTCACCGACCCTTAGATTAGTTCCCTGTGTCTCTGTCCAGCAGAGCCACTGAAGTGATCCCCGAGGTAAACTTTGTTTCCCATCCACTCGTCAAGGTTTCTCTTGAAAAGTGTTAGTGAGGAACTCTGCCTAATGTAGATTAGAATCTTGTTCCAGAGCTTGGGAAGTCTCTGGGACAGGAATCTATCCCTCCAGCACGTCCTATTTATTGTTGTGGTGAGGTTTAGATCCTTAGAGCGTGTGGCTCGAGGGGATATGGTTTTCTTTAGGTGGAGCATGTCTATCAGTTCTAGGTTGGACATGGTCTTGTATGTCAGGCAGTGATCACCTCTGAGTAGGCGGTATGCAACCGAGTACAGCTGGAGTTTCTTCAGTGGAGTTGCATAGGGCATCTGTTTGAGACCAGTGATCCTCTTGGTGAGGTACTTCTGTGGTCTTTCCAGCTGTTGCAGGTGTTTTATAAGGTACATCCCAAATGGGGCGTCGTACTCTATGATGGGTCTGATAAGTGATGCGTAGGGGGGCACAATGACCTCTTTTGATCTGGATGCAAACCCTTTTGTGATTAGGTGGGCCACATAGAAGGATTTTATAACCACTTTGGCAATGTGATTATCAAAGGAGAGATTACTATCTACTTGGGTCCCCAGATCCTTTAATACGTCTTTGTATTTAGGGGGCTACCACCTATGTGTTAGTTTGTGGGTACTTTGTTTTTTCCAAAGGGGATGACTATGCACTTTTTGACATTTAGCTTGGGGCCATGGTTTTGACACCAGGCATCTGTCTCAGTGAGAACCTTTTGGAGGATGTCTGTGTCAGCCAGAGAGTCAGTTATAACCCCTAGTTTGCAGTCGTCTGTGAACTTGGTCAGCCATAGTCCTCCTGTGCTTGCCTGTACCTGTGAGAAGTATATGTCGAACAGGAGGGGTCCTAGGACTGAGCCCTGGGGAATGCCACTTGTAACAGTTTTAGAGTCAGACCTAGCTCCCGCAACTCTTACCATGTGGGTTCTGTCCATGAGCCAGTTGGCAACCCATCCCGTGATGTAGGGGCTTATGTTCAGGCTGGTGAGCTTGTCTATAATACTAGAATGGGGAATGGTGTCGAAGGCCTTTGCGAGGTCTAGGTAATCTGTGTGGACTACCTTTCCATTGTCTATAGCCTTGGTAACTGTCTGAAAGGAGTCCACCAGGTTTAGGAGGCATGATCTGCCCTTAACAAAGCCGAACTGGGTAGGGACCAGTGTTGGAGGTTCCCAATGTCTCTGTTAATGAGATCCATGATGATGCGCTCCATAGCCTTGAGACCAAGCTAGTCAGGCTTATAGGGCGATAGTTCCTGGGGTTTGTTGTGGATCGACCTTTGTGGAGTGGAGTAATCGTTGCTGTGTGCCACTCTATGGGCACGTAGCCTGGGGAGAGGCTGAGTTTGAACTGTGTGTTTAGGTGAGGGGTTAGTTCATCTTTGAGCTCATGTAGAATGCAGCCTGGGACACCGTCTGGTCCTATTGATGCTGTGTTTTTGGCTTTGGAGAGGGCTGTTTTAATCTGAGTGTCTGTGATTTCAGGGGTACTACATTCTTCTGGTATGGTTATGGGCCCTTTTGGGGGTGAGAGGGGGGTGAAGTTTGCATTGAATCTGTCTGCCAGGATGTTGGCGATATCGGTCGGTTCAGTGTATTTTGTGCCATTCTGCACTAACTCCGAGCAGATCTGAAAATTGCCACTTTGATTCTTGACATAGCTAAAGAATGCATTGTGGTTATCTTTGGAGTCCTTGGCAATTTTTCTTTCGAAGTTAGCCTTGGATGATTTTATGAGGGATCATAATTTCTTGCTGATACTGATCAGGGATGTCTTCCCTTCTTGGGATTTTACTCTTTTCTGTACTAGTTTCCTCCTTTTTTTTGTATAGCTTTTTTATGGCAGGGGTCCACCAGACTGGTTTCCTTTTCTTGGAGGAGTGAGTCTTGGTTTTACTTGGGACAGCATGAGCCATGCATTCTTGTAGGTGCCCGTAGAGTGCATTAGTAAAGGATTTTGCAGCTTGGGCAGTGTTATCCTTTAGCATGGGGGCTTTGAAACTTTCCACCTTGGTCTTAAGTAACGTGAAGTTTGCTTTTGAAAAGTTTTTCACAGTGGTTTCTTTGACCGGGTGTGGGGGCAGAATGTGGATATCCAGAGTGGTTACTTTATGGTCAGATCTAACCAGTGAGGGATTGACCTCCGGTGTGGAACCCCGGTCACCCATGTTGGTGGTGATCAGGTCCAATATGTTGTCACCTCTGGGGGGGTGTTGACCAGTTGATCCAGGGTGTTTGAGTTTATAAATTCTAGGAAATGTTGGGCAAGGGAGTTAGTACTTGAGTAGTTCTCCCAGTCAATGTTTGGTTAATTGAAGTCAACCAATATCAGGGTGTTTGGTAGGACCTTTATGTTTCCCAGTGTTTCCAGAAATGTGGAATGGGGGTCCTGGGACATGGTGGGTGATCTGTAGCAAGCTACAATTTGAATTGCAGTTCTGCCTGTTGTTAGTTATGGATGGTGTCTGAAGCATCGTGCTGTGCCACTAACCCGGAGGTGAGGGTATCCTTGATGAATATGGATATGCCCCCGCATTTTGTATTTCGGTCTGGGTTTTGTGGCCGAAATGTATGGTATGAGTTATAGCCTGGTAGTGCTAGGGTGCTCTCTGGAACCTTAAACCAGGTTTCTATATCGATTTTCTCCATACTGAGGAGTGCCTCGAGTGTGTGCATTTTGAGGTTTAGACTTCTGGCATTGAGTTGCATTACCCTCAGTTTTTCATTACTTGTGCTATTTATGGCAGTGTGTTTGTCTTTTGAGCCTTGCCTAGAAAAGGCACTATGGAGGTGGCAAGAGCCTTGGCCAGTATTTGAAAGCTTAAGGGTGACAAGTGCAAGCCGTCTTTAGCAAAGCAGTGTGGCTTGTCGAGCATGTCATCCCAGGCTGACAGACACTGGATCCCCTTTGAATGACACAAGAAGCTTAGCCAATTGTTGAAATTGATCATTTTTTCTTTATACCGTGGTATTGTTCTTGGTGAGGGCAGGATGCTACTCAGGGTCAGAGTCATACCGGCCTGGGCTACGTGATCAGAGAGCTCTTCATGTCTCTTTTCATGTAGTCCAGGAAGGTACAGCTTAGGTCATTCACACCAATATGGACATTGACAGAGTTGTATTTGTACTTGTTCTGGAGTGACCTGTGTGCTTATGTTATGTGGCGGATCCTGACAATCCGATAGGCAGCTAGCAGTAACCTTCTCCTTGTTCAGCCTAGTGAGTGGGACGTCAGTGTGCCTGACTATAGAGTCACCTATTACTAGTGTGTTGGGTATGTTATTTTGCCTTAAGGGCTGTGATTGCGTGGCTCACTGGTTTTGTGAAGTATGTGGTTCATGGTTTGTGTTGGGGGGTGGAGGTTTCTTGGAAGTCTGCTTTGGAGATCTCTATTGCTTTTGAAGATTTTTATTTAAAGCCTTCGAGTATGTTTTCGTGCATTTATGTATGCTTTTTGCCGGTGCTGGTTTCATAGGTCTATGTGAGACTGATGGTGTGATGCAAGTAATTTCCTTCTCCTCTTCTCCTAACTGTCTGGTCCACTGTTGGGTTGAGAGAGCTTAGCCTCCAGTTTGGCTGTATAATTGCATCTCTCACATGTATTAGTGTTTGGTGGTAGGAGGAGAGGCTGGTCTGTGTACATGAGGCAGTTGTAACATTGCCTCAAAATGTCCAGATTCACCAGTTGGACCGGAGAGTACACCTGAAACTGCCCTTTGGACATGCCTGGATAGGTACAGTGAGCTGTTTTACCAATTTGGCTGGTAAGGTCGAATAGAGAGTTTTATCTTTCTCTACAGTATAGGGGGTCTAGTGCTAAGGTTTATTAGTGCTTGCAGTGAGTTTTGAGCAAGTGCTGGGATAAGAAGTGAATGGTTTGAGTGCTTAAGTTGAAAGTTTGTCCAGTTCCAAGGGAAAAATTGAAGAGTACACTTTGTGGAGCCGGGAGTAGTTATACCATAGCTAACTGGTGCTGCCCATCATGCAAAACCACGCTAATGCGGGTTTTATAGCAGGAAAATGAAAGCGATAGAAATTAGCCCAAAATGGCCAATAAACTACTAATTTCTTGGCTGAAACCACTCCTGCAGGGACAGATAAGCTGCTCAAAGCTCCCCCTCTCACAGGTGAACAGAGAAACTTCCTTCTATCCAACTAAGGTATGGGCAAACACAGAAACTTGTAACACAGCCCTGAATTCAGCAGTAACCTGAAAACTGGACTATACTAGCTTAGAAAAGTGAGGAAATGGGTATATATATATATATTTTTTTTCAGAAAATAAAGCAGATACAATAAAAAAAAACACTTTAAATGCACAGAAATAGCTATCAAACTGAAAAAGTTTTGACAACCTGCAGCTGTGCTTTCAGTTCCTCATCTAATGAGCTCTACAGTTTTAAATCATCAACAAAGAGAAGTTGAGAAGTCTTTAGACTTTTTTGTTTTCTAGGAGCTAAATTATAGCCATGGCCTAAGCTGTTAAGTAGATAGCTTAATTGAAGAGCACGGATGCGACCTGCTCTTTGGAGATACTAGGTAGAGGACTAGTGTGAGGTATGCTTTGAATATGGCTGGTGGTGATGGGGGGTAAAGTTTGTGCCAAATGTCTCAGCTAGCATGTTGGCAGTTTCCTCAGGTTCAGTGCGAGAAGTACTATCCACTGTAAGTTTAGCACATCGTTGGAAGTTCCGTTTTAGATTTCGGACATAGCTACAGAATGCCTTATGCTTATGCTAATGTAGCTTTGTAACTAGCTTTAGAGGACTTTACAAGATATTTGATTTGCTTGTTCAAGCTGTGGAAGGAATGCCACTTCTGCTGAATAAGTTCCCTCTTGTTCTTTGATATCAGTTTCTTTCTTTGTTTTTTATATAACCTATTTATACTTTAGGTCCACCAGGGTGGCCTGTTTTTTCGGTAGGATCTGATTTTGATCCAGTCAGGTACAGCCAAGTATATACAGTTGTTTAGGTGTTTATACAGGCCATTTGTGTATTTGTCTGTGTAGGAGTCATTGTTGGCTGTGTTAGCAGGGGGTTTGAAACTTTCTGTACCATCGCCTAGTAGGCTGTAGTTTGCTTGGAGAAATTTTTCAGTTTTTTTGCTTCTGTGGGGGTGTTGGATCTGAACATTACTTCAAACGAGACAGATTTATGGTTTGACCTTACCAGGAAGGACAACACCAAGGGGGGTAGTGTAGTGCCCCCCCACCATGTTGGTGAGTACTAAGTCTAGGATATTTGAACCTCTTGTGGGTTTGCAGACAACTATTTCAGGGCATTTGTATTGAAAAATTCCAACAACCTCAGGTTGGGCATGTTTGTGCTTGTGTGCATCGCCTAATCGATGGAAGGGTAGTTAAATCTCCCATGACCAAAGTGTTTGGCTGTATAGGGAGTGACTGTAGTAAGTCCAGGTAGGTGGTATGCCTCTCTTGGTTCATGGTGGAGGACCTGTAGCTAGCTATGATGTGGTAGGTGTTTCACCTTAGTTAGCTGGATGTGGAGTAGCTCAAGAGAGTCATACTGTTTAACCAATCTCAAGGTGTGTTTAGCTGTGATGAAGATGAATACACCTCCACCTTTGGTACTTTCACACTCGTTTTGGGGTCTGAGCACTTGGATGGCATTGTAGTCTTGTATGGTTGGTGTGCTGTCTGCGGCCTTGAACCATGTCTCAATGCTACTTCACATTCTCTAACAATCTGACTGTAAATCTATCCTCTCCACTACTATCTCGATCGCCCTTTTACCTGGGCCTATGCATTACTCCTTCATAATTTGTAACCATCTTCATCCTATAGTTACTTTACTGTCTCCTACTCAATATCTGTTTTCAGCTGATTCCATTTGAAAGTAACTACACTCACATAATCTTGATATTAGCTAATATTTTACTGTATTGTTCATTTAACTGTCATGTTTTCATTAACTGTCATATTATTGCAATTTTGCATATGTTCGTTTACTATGCTATATATGTACATTTATTATTTTTTGATAAACTGTCATACCATTATTAGTCTGTATCTTTATTAGTCTGTACGTTTCCAAAATTTGGGATAACCTTCCATCATTCCTATGCCTTCAACCAAGACCTTCTAATTTGAAAAATGCACTGCAGTCACTTATCTTCCTTGTGGATTTGTAACTGCTCAGTTCCCTCGTCAGCCATTACCTAAACTCAGTCTTTCAAGCTAATCTTCTCACAACTTCAGTTCTTTCATTTAAACTCCCATATGAGCACTTCACCTTCATCCCCTTTTCATGTTTTAACTCTTTCCTCCTTCCCCCACTCTTCTCTCACTAGTTTCCACTCTCATTGAAAAGTAAACAAAAAACACTCACAGGGGTAAAGTGTCTCAAAACGGCAAAACAGCAAACAATATTCCAATAAATCCAAATGAGAACACTCCACGGCAAATAAAAGCAACCGTTTAATCAAATGCAAAATAACAACGATTGGTACACCATTAGAACAGTAAGCGCTTTCACATTTATGGCAAATGCTTCTTCAGACTGTTGACAAAGTATCAAGCTCTAGTATTTAAAACTGAACTCATTAAAATCTATCCAATCACCATCTATTCTCAATTAAGAATTAATTGTCTCATAAAGTGCTAGTGCTTAAAACTCTAGTAGTATATAATATATATAAAAACAAATTATTTAAAAACAACTTCTATACAAATTCAAGACTCATTATTTACTAATACAGAAAAATACAATGTTTGTATACTCTGTAAAAAATGGAATATAAAATTTGTGTATATACATGTACTACTCAATTTTAAATACTTAGAAGTAACTAAAGAATGTCTAACTACTATATTCTAAAATGTATATAATATGAAATCCAAAATATACAAACACATTAAACTATTTAATATGCTTATTACATTCATTTAATAAAACAGACTGAAAAATAGACTAAAAAAATAGACTGAAAAATGATGAAAAAATAATGAAAAATGAGGTTATTCATTAATGTAGCAGCCTTGGGTCTAGTGTTGAAAGTCCCTAGCTTCTAAAAACTGCTTAAAGGAAACTCTGTCATTCAGGCCCATTGATTTATCTGCTTGTAACTTCATAATCCACCTAGCTTCTCTGTTCGGTGTAATTTCTATAATTTCCTAGTCTACTATTCCTCTCTACTATCTCTGCTACTGTGAATTTAAAACTCTGTTTGGTACCAAAGGTTAAAACATGTATTGCTATGGCATTACTTTCATCTTCCTTGCTGACTGCGTAAATATGTTCTCATACTCTTTCATATGTAGTGTCCTGTTGGTCTTACCTACGTAAACGCTATTGCATGTGCAGGTAGCTATATATATCATGTCTCTACTCTTGCAGTCTGCATAAAAATTGAAATTATATCTCCATGCTGTGGTAGGATGTATAAAATGATCTCTACCTGACATGTAAATGCATTGGTTACACGATCTGCATGAAAAAATACCTTTCCTATCAGAGATATCTGTCTTTGGTTTTGTATTCTCATAGCATAGTAGTCTTTTCAAATTTTTTGTATTCTTATATGTATAGTTCGGCCTTGTTTAATGTGTTTGCATGCTTTGTATTTCATATTATATACATTTCAGAATATAGTAGTTAGACATTCTTTAGTTACTTCTAAGTATTTAAAATTGAGTAGTATATGTATATGCACATATTTTATATTCTATATTCCATTTTTTGCAGAGTATACAAACATTGTATTTTTCTGTATTAGTAAATAATGAGTCTTGAATTTGTATAGAAGTTGTTTTTAAATAATTTGTTTTTATATATATTATATACTACTAGAGTTTTAAGCACTAGCACTTTGAGACAATTAATTCTTAATTGAGAATAGATGGTGATTGGATAGATTTTTAATGAGTTCAGTTTTAAATACTACAGCTTGATACTTAGTCAACAGTCTGAAGAAGCATTTGCCATAAATGTGAAATCGCTTACTGTTCTACTGGTGTACCGATCGTTGTTATTTTACATTTGATTAAACGGTTGCTTTTATTTGCCGTGGAGTGTTCTCATTTGGATTTATTGGAATATTGCTTGCTGTTTTGAGACACTTTACACCTGTGAGTGGTTTTTGTTTACTTTTCAATTGGATTATATATGACTGCAGAAGCAAGGGACATGGCAGAAGGAACCGATGCACTTTTTCTTGTAAATCCAAACATGCCTGAAATGGAAACAGACAACAATAATGAAGGTATGTTTAAGAAACTGGTGACATCAGGAGAAAACCCACTACTTAAGCTCTCCAGAGCAGAACTGTATGAAGATGAACGAGGAGGTATAGATATTAGTCGGCATATTGATGATATACAGCTTATGCGAAAAACAGAGCAAGTTTTAGACAAATTAAAATACACACAGCGGCAACGCAGACACATGGAGGCTTGTCTATCCTTCAAGATAATCCCCAGAGGTCTGCGTATTCTGAAGATGCCAAATTTTGGAGATAAGTACCCTGAACTGTTATCTAAATGGCAACAACTAAATATTGATACGAGCTGTGGTTATATGAAACTGTTGATAGACCAGTATCTAAGTATTGAGGCAGACTTGATAACTGAGTCTAATTCACTTCAACAAGAATTGAGCATCTTAATAACAACTAGTGAGATGAAAGAGTTTTTACTTCGAATGAGCTCACATCTAGCCCTATTGGACAATAAATTTTTACAAGATAAAAGAAAGAAATTGGAAAGAGACTTCCGTGATTTTCAAAACGGGCAAGTCTTCGCTTGGTCACGTGATACAGCGAGAAACCAAGCAAATACACATAGCTCCAATGTGGAACGTCCTAATAGAGCACACACTCTTCCGCCTACGCCAGTAGAGCCGTTAGTAAGAGGAAGAAGCAACGTTAAGAAAACAACAGGAGACAATAGAAAATAATAGCGTTTCTATAAAGAACAGCCCCTCTAAGCCATCTACGAGCACTATCAATGCCTCAACACAAGACGGACATGAAAAAGAGACAAGTACGAGGAAGAAGACATTTACTTCAGCACCGACTGTTTTGCCTCCTTTTCCACTACCCATACGAGTGGATTGGAAGTCTACATGGTCTCCACAACAGAATCAACGGAAATGAAAGTTTCCAGAGGAGAGACTGGAATTTCAAAAAAAGACATTAAAACCAGTGAGTCTGAATTAGTTATAAACATTTCCAGCTATAAATTGACAACAAATGAAATAAGAGACTTTCATTTATACCGGCAAAGAATGTAGATTGTACTGATTTCTTAGTAGACCTTCGAATGTTTACAAGGAATGTTAATTTGAAATTAAGTTTTTGTGATGTACAACAACACAATATTAGGAATGACAACACAAATTTCAAGTTTAAGAAACCCTCTATTTATATGCCAGCAATGAACTCCCTTTTAGAAGCATTCGAAAAGGCATGTGAAAGGGATCTATTAGCACTATACAGAGGAAATAATAAACAAAATAAAAGTGATTTTCACAATTTAAACAGTAATGAACAGAAAGCTGTTCAGGAACTACAAACTAATAATAATATAGTTATAAGATCGGCCGATAGTGATTTTAGATAAGAGCAGCTATGAATTAAAGATGAAAGAACTCTTGGAAGATGAAATGACATGTACAGCTTTAAATCCACTACAGTTAAATAGGGTCATACATGGTGTACAGTATGAGATTTATGACTTGTTCTTATGTGACGTCATAGATTTTGATCTATATAAGTATTTCCTGATAGAAACACCCACAGTTCCTACATTTAGGGGACTACCAAAAATACATAAAGACATCAAGAATCCACCAATGAGACCAGTTGTAGCTAGTAATGGTTGGCTAACGGAAACAATATCAATATACATTTAGAAAAAACTTAGAAATGTTGTATTGAAGACAGCCACAATAGTAAGGGATACACAACAATTTATAGAAAGTCTTAGTGAGTGTAGGTTTCAGGAGACAGAAGAAGAAACAGTATATATGGTCACGTTAGATGCAAGTTCTTTATTTACTTCTATACCAAATTACATTGGCATAGAATACATGAGACTTTATTTAATAGAAAGAGAGATACCCAGAGAATTGATAATAAGATGTGCCATGTTGATGGAAATAATATTAAAAAACAATGTTTTTATATATAATGAACAATATTATATACAAAAGAGGGGAGTAGCCATGGGCACTCCCTGTGCCAACTCTTATGCCAACATAGTCATGGCATATTGGGAGTATACATACATTATTAGAACCATGTATTTTGGCAACAACATTCAGTTCTATAAACGTTTTGTAGATGACATCTGTTTGATTTGGAAAGGAAGTATTGAGACACTTAAAGACTTCATTAAATACATAAATGGGACGATTGAGTTGATATCCTTCACAGGAAAATGGTCTAAGAACCAGATAGAGTTCCTAGACGTATTATTATTAAGAGAAGGACAGCCTATAGAAACACAGTTATATAGAAAAGAATGTCGGAAGAACACATTACTGCACCATACCAGTATGCATCCCCCTCGTATATAAAAACATAGTTAAGGGCCAAATGTTGAGAGCATCTAGACTTACGAGTGATGATAATAAATTTAATAGCATCATAGACATGTTGCAGAATTAATTTGAAGAAAGAGGATATAAACAAGATGAGACAGTGAGTTTGAGACGAGGAAATAATATGAGAAAGGACACCATAGGGAAGCCATTTATTCATAAAAGAAACAAGACGATATTCAAGTAAGAACAAGTAACAGAGAGAAGTTTAATAGGATAGTTATACCATACACTAACAATAATGATAAGGTTAGAGAAGTTTTTCTAAGAAATTGGAACATTCTCACGGTTGATAAGAAGATAGAACAAATAGTAGGACCAAGGCCAAACTATACATATAAGAATACAAAAAATTTGAAAAGACTACTATGCTATGAGAATACAAAACCAAAGACAGATATCTCTGATAGGAAAGGTAATTTTTCATGCAGGTCATGTAACCAATGCATTTACATGTCAGGTAGAGATCATTTTATACATCCTACCACAGCATGGAGATATAATTTCAATTTTTATGCAGACTGCAAGAGTAGAGACGTGATATATATAGCTACCTGCACATGCAATAGCTTTTACGTAGGTAAGACCAACAGAACACTACGTGAAAGAGTACGAGAACATATTTACGCAGTCAGCAAGGAAGATGAAAGTAATGCTATAGCGAGACATGTTTTAACCTTTGGTACCAAACATAGTTTTAAATTCACAGTAGCAGAGATAGTAGAGAGGAATAGTAGACTAGGAAATTATAGAAATTACACCGAACATAGAGAAGCTAGGTGGATTATGAAGTTACAAGCAGATAAATTAATGGGCCTGAATGATAGTTTCCCTTAAGCCATTTTTAGAAGCTAGGGACTTTCAACACTAGACCCAAGGCTGCTACATTAATTAATAACTTCATTTTTCATTATTTTTTCATCATTTTTCAGTCTATTTTTTAGTCTGTTTTATTAAATGAATGTAATAAGCATATTAAATAGTTTAATGTGTTTGTATATTTTGTATTTCATATTATATACATTTTAGAATATAGTAGTTAGGCATTCTTTAGTTACTTCTAAGTATTTAAAATTGAGTAGTACATGTATATACACGTTATATTCTATATTCCATTTTTTACAACGTATAGAAACGTATTTTTCTTTATTAGTAAATAATGAGTCTTGAATTTGTATAGAAGTTGTTTTTAAATAATTTGTTTTTATATATATTATATACTACTAGAGTTTTAAGCACTAGCACTTTGAGACAATTCTTAATTGAGAATAGATGGTGATTGGATAGATTTTTAATGAGTTCAGTTTTAAATACTAGAGCTTGATACTTAGTCAACAGTCTGAAGAAGCATTTGCCAAAAATGTGAAAGCGCTTACTGTTCTAACGGTGTACCGATCGTTGTTGTTTTGCATTTGATTGAATGGTTGCTTTTAGTTTCCACTCTTACTTTACCTTACCAGACTACCTTCTTCCTCTTTCCCCGCCTTTTTATCACCATTTCCCACTCTCCCTCTACTTTACGAAGCCTCCTCCTCCTGCATTGCGTGACTGTCCACCAACCTCTACTAAAACCCACACACCTCCTTCTTGACTGCCACACTCCTCATTCCCTTCCTGTATGCCCTCATAAACCCTTACCTCTATGTTCTCACACTAACCCTTACTTCCTTCTTCTCACTTCTTGATAGCTTGGTATTCTCACTGCCAAATTCCACAGTAGTATGCTTTGTATGACATATTAGATTTCTTTATTGAGTCATGCTTTATAGTATGAAATTTTCTCTTTTCTTCTTCCAATAAGTATATGTATTCTTTCTGTAATTTTACTCACTGTTCCTTTTTTAAGATATTTCTTATGTAAAGTATGATGTCATTTTGTTTTATCTTGTATTTTTGTATGTTCTTTGGAGCTTTTCTCCCAGGGCCTCCATTGAAAATGGGCTACTTGGCCCAGTGGATTTCCCGGCAAACAAGTGTCAATAAATAAATTGTGTGTATGTGTATACGTATATATATATATATATATATATATATATATATATATATATATATATATATGTACAGTTATGTAAATCTTGTAAAACTGCCTTACTCACGTTCTGTAAAATGGAGTATTTCTTCCTGGGCCTCCACTGAAAATAGGACAGACATACATACATATATGCATAAATAAATAAATGTATGTTGGAAAACTATTCAAGTACAGTTAGAACAAATGTTTAGCATTGTCAAATTCATGACAAAATAGTAAAATGTTTGTGCATAAAACTGACAGTGGATCTTTTCAGGAGTGCATGGGAAATGTGTTGCATTTCTGGAGAAGTCATAGTCTTGAGTAGACACTGGAAAGGGTTTTTTGAAAGGTTATGTGCATGGTTGGGGCCCCTACATCAACTTAATCTTGTACTAACCTTGCCTTTAACATCAGCTCCGTAACAGTATTACACAAGGCATTTACACACACACACGCACGCACACATATATCACCAGACCCTATCCTCTTGACTAGCTGTTACTCTCGACGTAATGTGTGAACACTTGCATATACATTCCCACACCTAATGCTGAAACTTTTAGTATATGTGAAAGTTTTGGCATTAATGCACACATTCGCTCACCATACCCAAAAGCACTTACCCTGCAGTACATCCACGCTTGGCAGTCTTCACTTTGGTAAACACAGCTTTTGGCAAAATAGGTGCTCTGTAAAAAGGCACAGCAGTGTACTATATCAAGAAAGTGATCATTCTGCAGAATGAACAGCTAACATATGTGGAATATTTACCTTTCGGAAAAGCAAATTACTGTGGAGGTAATGTCATGAATTTGTAAGTACGCATTGTTTATTCATGCTATTATGACTATTGAGTGTACAGTTTTACTTTTCTGTGCTAACAAGAAAACAGCAGCAGGATGGCATGAAACGTCTTTGTTTCATCTCCCATTTCTGCCTGCTTATGCTAAAATACACCCAGTATTAGGGTTGCAACTGCTTCCCTTACACAGGAGTACGTAAGACATCAACCACTTTCCCACAACTGGATAAGTTTCAAAGCTGGTACAACACATCATGTTTAATTTTTCAGTAACCAGTAGTACATGGAGAATCTGAATCACTCTTGAGGTGAATTTTTTGGCATCCTTGTCCTGAACACACTATATGTTCATTACAGTCGGCAACCCGATTATAATCCCTTATGTTATGTGCATTTTTGGCATCCCTAGTTTGGAGCATAATCAGCACACTTCATGTAGTACATGCATAGCTGTGCACATAGTCATACTTTGAGTATCAGAACAAAAAAGCAACATGATCAAAAGCGCCTTGCCTTATATGAAATCTCACAATTGTTGAGATGGCTATAATTTTCATATTTCTACAAATATCTCTGCAACCAAGAAACATGGACAGAACTGCCTGGTGTTGCATGAAAACTGACAACTGGGTATACAGAAAAGCTGCTGCCAGTGCTATGTAGATTAAATATTTACTGAGACATTTTAAATTCTTTAAACTGCTGCAGTAGCCTTAGCTATATGGGTTATGTCCTGCCAAGGATATAACACCCAGACAAAGCTTCAAGGCAGCTTCCATGCACACAAACCATCAAGCAGTTTGAGCTGATCTGACTAAAAGTCAAGTTTGGGTGCAAAGCCCTTCAGAGCTTTACTACTGCCGGAGAGTATGCTGCTGTGTGGCTTTTGAGGATCAACGGTCGGCTTATGCTTTCCCTAGCTAGGCAGATAAGTTCCCTTTGGTGAAAAAAACTTCCATTTTCTTATGTTTTTACAAATGATTTATTACTTTCCTCTTTAGTAAGGTTATTTTAAAGCTAGGAGGGTTATGTTTTACCAGATTGTCTCAAGACTGTAACATACTTTTAAACGGAGCTCTCATTGTTACTAAAAGTAGTATTTTATAACTGATAAACTATCTTCTGTGGAGAAATTGTATTTATTTCAAGGTTGCGGAGCTGCCATGGTGTTTGAAAGTACTTTTTACTACGTTTTTCTGTTAAAAAGGAAAAGTAAATTTTGTGGACTGATAGTTTTTCTGGCATTGCTGCTTGTTTTCCCCAGGACAGAGGCACCATTTTTGGCTTGACTATAGAAAAAAATTGTTACTCCCATGGTCAGTCCTCCTTCCACCCACAAAAAGAAAAAGTTAAGCAAACAGCCTTTGCCACCACAGAAGGCTAGCAATTTGTCAGCCGCATGTGGATGTCTCTGCTGTGGCCGTCATCTTTTACTCTAGTTCCTTCTGGTGTAGCACCTACAGGCACTATGGACTGAGGATTAGCCATGTCTTCTGCAGCTCTTGAGGACCCTGAGTGGTCAAGGAGGAACCATTTTTGTCAGTCCTAGGAGAGGAAACAGGGACAGTTTTTGTGTTGTGTTAGAATGCTGTGCCCATCCCTGGTGAATCGGTGGCTGCCATTAGTAACATGGTTGGTCCCATTTTTCCTGTCAAAAAGAAACAGAAAACCAAGCATGTGTATACCTCTCAAATTTCTTTGGATAGGAATAATTTACTGGAACTTGCTCGGAGTTTGATTCAGGCTACTGATCATTTTTGTAGAGTAGTTTGTGGTAACCTTTCCTGAAGAGATTCAGGATTCTGAATCTGAACAGGAAGATGCAGGGATGGATTCAGGTTTTGTCCTCGGATTTCTGATTCAGACTCAGAGAAGAGCTCACTTTCTGATTCTACTTGTGGGAGGTACTCTTTCTCTGAGACCACTGCTAGAATGTGCCAGTGTTTTCAGTGAGAGAACTCTGAGGTTTCTCAGCCCCTCAAAAAATACTGTGAGTTGTTACAGAAGGATTTTCCAGAACCTACACCCATGCATCCTCGCCTGTCTGCTTTAGAGAATGTATGTCTTACTGTTTGCAGTATTCCTGATAGTTAGCCAGCTGTCCCTAAAAAGGCAGATATGATGTGTAAAATTCCTGTTTTATACATTTTATACACTGTTCCCAAACTAGACCCGGCAGCTATAGCTTTAGTTGACTCATCTGCTGCTAAGCACTTAGTTAATTCCAGTCCTACTCTTTCTGATAAGGGTGGGACAGTTATGGATAGGTATGGGAAAATGTATACTTCTGCAACTTGAATTTCAAAATTTTAAACTGTCAGGCTCGTATGTTAACGTTTATTCTGACATGTTGTAAAAGTATGAGGAATGTTTTATCTACAGTTTTTTCTTGTGAAGAAAAATCTGTTTTAAATAACGTAGTTTCTTCTGTTGCACAGGTCACAACTCATTAAAATGTGTGTAGGACTCTGTTGATATTTCTTCCAGGGCTATGGCCACTGATATGGTGTTAGAGGTTTGCTTGCTTGCATTCTCAGAACTTTCCAAATGATGTTAAAAATTAGATTTTAATTTTTCCCTTAGATAGAGAGTTAGTGTTTGGCCACTGTGCTGCAGAGATGATCAAAAAGTGTGATGAAATGGGCAAACTGATTCAGGGAATCTGTAAGGTTTTTCAATCCTCCATTTCTGAATTTTCCAAGGGATTTTCTTTCTTCTCATCCAATTTCAGCAAAAAAAACAACAGACAGTCTCAACAGAATTCAGGTAAACAGACATTTAAGAAAAATTGGCAAGGAGGTTCCTAAAATAAGTCTCAAACCTCCCAAAACCGAGGATACTCCAAGTCTGAATGACTTTTCAAGAGACCTTGTAACCCCCACACACACACACACACACACACACTTTTTCTCTTCCAGAAAGTCAGAATCTCCATTTTCTCTTTGTTTCAGACAAATGGGTTCTGAAAATCATTCATCAGGGTTACTGATAGCAGTGGGAAGAAATTCCTCCTTTCCTGTGGTAAGTACTCCTGCAGATCAGACTGTTTTATATCCACCTGTTCTTTATCACACACTATCCCATAGAATGATAGAACCAGTTCCTCCTCCCCAGGTGGAAAAGAGGTTTTATTCAAAGTTGTTCCCAGTCCCAAAGAAAGAAAACACTTGGAGACCAGTTTTGGATCTTTCTTTCCTAAACCTGTTTGTGACAATGCCCAAATTCCATGTCACTTCACAACCTGTTGCCTCTTCTTCCTCCTTCAGGTTTCCTGGTAACACTAGTCTTAAAAGACTCTTATCACATTCCTACTCATCCAGACTTCATTTGTTAAAGTTTTGTTTGTCCGGATCACAATATCAGGTCTCTGCCTTACCCTTTAGACTATCCACCTCACCAAGAGTGTTCTCCTGTTGCTTATTGCTGGCTACAAGGTATCCACATTTTTCCCATATCTAGAGGACTTGCTTATCTTTGCAGAGTATTTTTCAAAATGTCAGGAATCTCTCTTTTGGGTGAGAAATCTCTTGCACAAGCTGGGATTAGATTTTTTATTTAATCTATTTCTAAGCTTTTTCACTCAGACTTCAGTCATTGGGGGGAATACCTCAGGATTTTGGGTCTCATGGCATCTATGATTCTCAGGATACCCTTGGCAAAACAGCGTATGAGAAAAATGGAGTGGTATCTGAAATGAAATCTCTTTGGTCCCAGCATCAGTACCCTTTGTTTTCAATTCCCAGTACTGGGAATTTGTCAGAAGAGAAATCACTTGGTGGAGACAACAGATACAGTATCTTTAAATCAAGGTCTCACATTCTCTCTCCCTGCTCCAAAGCAGTCACCACAGATGCTTCAGAATTACTTGGAGAGCAGTTTCAAGAGAGAGAAAAGTGCAGGGGGTGTGGGACACCAAGGATAGATGCAAACACACAAATATCAAGGGAATGCTTGCCCTAATCGAGAGAGTCAATTCTCTGAACCATCTTTGGCCCCCGGGGACCTCTTCAAGTAGCTACTGTCAAGTTCCACAGTGATGTGGTACATCAACAGGCAAGGGGGAATGCATTCATACCCGCTTTGCAGACTAGCCATGTTAACTTGGGATGTAGCTTCACAGCACAATCTCACTCTACAGGTATTTATAAAACTGTGTGGCAGACAGACTGAGTAGGACCCAGGCAGACCCTCACAAATGTAAACTAGATTCAGGGGTCATCCAAAATTTGATCCATCTGTGGGGAGTTCCTCAAGTAGACCACTTTGCCTCCTGTCTGAACAGTCCACTGGAAAAATTCTGTTCCCGAACTCCATGCAAGAAGGCTTGGAAGCCAAATGGCTTTTCTTGTATTGTCTTTTCTTTGAACAGGAATGTTCTTGTATGCCTTTCCACCCTGTCCACTAATATTCAGGGTACTTCTGAAGATTCAGAAGGAATCCCCTAAGATCATTGTGGTGACTCCCTTCTGGCCCAGGCAGTCGTGGTTCTACCTTCTTTTGGAAATGGCCAGGGGCAATTACCACAAGCTTCCTCACACAATGGATCTGCTCAGACAAGAACAGGGATGTTTGATATACCCCAACATCAATCATCTTCATTTAACTGCCTGAATGATAGGGTCTTAATTCCTTTTAAGCATCTATTTTCTGAGGATGTGCAGCAGGTAATAATTCGGGCAAGAAAGCTTGCTACTAGAAAATTATATATTAGCAAATGGAAAAGGTTTTCTTTTGATGCCAACAGCGTAACCAGCTGCCATTCAGGACTAATTTTTCTCTGGTTTTACAATATTTGTGAAAGTTACTAACCTGTGGCCTTTCTTATTCCCCTGTCAAGTTTCATTTATTGGCCATTTCAGCATGTCTGCCCATGGATCCTCTTCTTTCAAGGCAGTCATATGTAAAAATATTCTTGAAAGGGGGTTTTGCATAAGAGGCCTCCAAGTAAACCGATGGCCCCTCTTTGGAATTTTAATTTTGTGTTAGAAATACTAACACTTGCTCCATTTTAACCAGCTAATCTGGCTGACTAAGTTGAGTTTGAATACGGACAGATATGAGCTTTGTTTTATATGGTTGGGGGAGATGGTTCCACAGCAGGGTATTCTCTGCAAGATATACCTGTCCTTCCAAACTATTCATTTGATGTTACAGAAGAGGTTTTGATCCCTAGACCAAGTAATTATGATGCCATTTGACTTAATGGCGTGCAGTAAATCTATAAGTAATGGGTCAGAGAATGCCTTGTATGTCAGACACAGGTTACGTCTTAGCAGTCTGTAGGGTACAGAGTATAGTGAGAAGGCTTTGAGTCAGTCCATGTATGACATGTTGTTTAGGCCTTGTATCCTTTTAGTAAGGTATCTCTGTGAACATTCCATTTGTTGCATGTGTCTGGACAGATACATGCCAACGGGGTCATTATACTTGATGACTGGCCCAATGAGTGCCAAGTAAGGGAGGACAGTGACGTCCCTAGGTCTAGACACAATCCCTTTGTTTATAAGCTGTGTAATATAGAAGGACTTTCTGACAGCAATAGGCACATGTTGGTTAAAAGTTAGGTCACTGTCCACATAAGATTCCAAATCCTGAATAACTGGGTGAACTCTTACAGGGCATATTGTTAGTGTAGTGGTTCCCTGGGGCAGATCACTTCCCAAAAGATACAATTATCCATTTTTGGCATTTAGTTTCAGTCTATGATTTTCAGGACACCCATTCATCTGTCTCTACAACATAGCTTTGAGCAGTTTTCACAGTTGCTGAGGTCACATTAATGTATGTGCATCTCTCTGTGATTGTGAATTGAAATGCTTACTTTTAGATAATGATGTATCCCCGCTAAAGACATTTTTTATTTTTTATTACATTCTATTCACCAGGTTAATCCTAATAGGCAGAGCCCATTTTTAGAGGTGATCAGCAAAAAGAAAATCAAAAACTCAATACAAAAAGCGAAGGCCTAGCATGTACAAACAAAACCTAAGAAAAACAGTAAAAGTAATATGAAAAACAAAAATTATCTAACAGAAGACATGCACAAATGCAGAAAACGTAAGGATAAACAGGTACAGTAAGAGTTAACTGCAAGACACTGATTTAATAAGTTGTGACATCTCAAAATATAAGTTATCTTGTTTACTTTAAAAAGCTCATTTGTTCAGTCTGTCATTGCTATGGACGTGAATCAGAAACCCCAGATTTGTCTTTTTCTGTTGTTTTCTTTTTATAGCAGGGTACTGTATGTTAAAATATTAGTTAAAGCATTTCTCTGATGGGCAGTAATATTTAAAACTTTAACTATTTTAGATGTCCGTGCTGCCAGGGAGCAAATGAATATTGGAGGAATTCCATATCCCACACTACCCTTGCAAGAGAGTGCCCCAAGAGCCGCAACTGTATTCAGCCAGCCATCATCTGTCTGTTCTCCAACAGGTTCCTTTAATGGTCCTTTCAGTGCAGGAGTGGTAACACCACAGCCTCACAGCAGCTATTACAGTGGTATGACAGGCCCTCAACATCCATTTTATAATCGGGTAAGTACTGAATTGGCATTCATTTTTGAGTATCAAAGATGAGGGATAAGATTCCAAGGACAGACATGTCTTAATTTTGCATGTTAGAAAGTATACAGATTGTTGCATTTGGAAACTGCATAAATGTTTACATATATATATATATATATATATATATATATATATATATATAGATATAGATATATAGATATATATAGATATATATACATGTATATATATTTTTTAAATATATATTATGTCTGTGATCATTTTATTTCAGGCTCATTGCTCTCTGTGTGTGCGTGTGTGTGGGGGGGGGGGGGGGCAGCATGCATCTTCTGTGCATCACATCAGTGATATGATCATAAACTGCTAAGAGTGTAGTTTGTGTTCCTGGATTTAACCACCTCAGTTCACTTTTCCTTGATATTGAGGCTACATGGAAACTAGAACCTTTTGGTTATTGTTTGAAAATGTGGGTCATTCCAGCATAAACTGTGTAGCCAACTATGCAAATCTTTAAAAAAAATGTTTTTTTCTTTTGGCCCTTCATAATCTTTTTCTTAGAAGAGTTATGTTAATGAAATGTTTTTGCACCCTTTTCAGGTAGTGGTGATGCAGCTGTTGGATGCTGTGTGAAGTTACAGTACTGTGATTCCCATTATATATTGTTCCCTCATTTATTTATTTATTCATATTTGTCTACTGGGAAAGTCCAGCTGGCAAAAAAGCCCCTTTTCAGTGGATATCCAGGAAGAAAAGATACAAAAGTAAAACAACTTAAAAATAGTATGCACAGTAATACTGTGATAGTTAAATTGCAAAACAGTATTTTAGAGATGAGTCTAGACTACAAATTTTCCACCAAACATACAGAAACAGTAATGTTAGATTTGTAACAGTCCAAAAAAAGATAGTGTTAAGTCAAAATATATTGCACAATAAAGAGAAAGGACACTTGGAAAAGACATAAAAATGGTAATGTGAAGAAGTAAAAGGTTTCAAGAAGATGAATGGGTATGGGATAAATAAGGATTATTCAGGAGCAAGGGAGCATTTACAGAAGCATAAAAGCTTTGTTTTAGGTGTAATTTAAATAAATGTGAGCTGTCAGTTCACCTGAAAAAAAGGGAATTTTATTCCATGTCTTTGATATGTAGTTAGAAGGCATCACCGGCTGTATTATGAACTTTTGTAAGTAGTAGTAGAAGTTAGCTGTACACCCTGGGGCTTTATTCTGTACATATTTTTGTATGAAATCAATTAGGAATGGGCATTTTTTGAGGGAGATAGTAGATGGTGATGTGACTGATTTTTAATTGAGAGAAACAGAGGTAGTTTGGTAGTTCCATCCAGTTTATATGGATTAGTGCTAAGCAGTGTTAAGCTCTAAATAGGAGGTTGACAGCAAATTTGGTCGCTTTGTCATTGCACTGGGCAAGCATGGTTAGTTGGGAGGGTGAAATGTTTCTGAAAATTAGGTAAACATGTAAGACGGATGGTAGTAGAAAGGCTGAGGCTAACCTCTTTCTGCCAGTGTCAGTTAAAAAATGTTTTGTTCTGTAGAGAAAACCTAGTTTAGGTGTGCTTTTTGATGGAGGTTTGAAAGTGGTGTTCTTATCTGAGCTTTGTTGTTTATAGTGACTCCTAACAACTTTGCTAGTGGAATACTTAATTTGTAGTTTTGTTGGATGAAGAGATAATGAAAAAGGAGATAGGATTTGAGTACTTTTTATGAATAAAAAGCATTAGTTTAGTTTTGTTTGGGTTAAGTAGTAGGTGTGAATCAGGTAATCATTTGCCAGTGCTTGTGAATGCTTGCACTTGTTCTTTGTAGTTCTTGGAGGGCTGTGGCTGAGCAGATGAGGGTAGAGTTATTTTTATAGTCTATAATAATGGCATGTTTGCTGACTGAATTTAGATAATTTATGAATATAGTGAGTAAAAGTGGACTCAAACTAAATCCTTGCATAACATCTACTAAGACGGGATGGAAGGCAAGAGTATTGATGTTGCGACTTTGTTGCTTGTGACCTGTTAGTTGGAGAACTATAAAACTGTGCAGTGGTGGCTGTGGAGAGACTGAAGTTGACCAACTTATCTAAGAGTTTTTGGTATGAGATGGTATCAAAGGCCTTAGAAAGGTCCAGGAAGGTAGCAGAGACCCTAGTGTTTTTCAGTCCAGTTAAGGTTTACTCATAAGCTGAGTAAGGCAGTGCTAACGCTGTGAAAGGCCTAAACCATGTTAGGTGGGAATAGGAGGTCTGAGTCGAAGAGATAATTGAGTAACTGTGAATGGATATACTTGTCAAGAATTTTTGACAGAGGAGAGAAGATGGCAGTAGGACAGTAGTTAGTTAGCTCTACTGAGTAACCTCCTTTGTGGACTGGAGTTAGGTAAAATTATTAGTAGTATGTGTGTGGTTAAACTTTATAGACTTACTTTATTGTTGTTAAGAGAATGGGCAAACTGTACATCAGCATCCTGATTGGAGAACGAACATTCTCCAACAGGGTATTGTAGAAGTAATGCCCAGTGAAAAACGAGCCCGCCGCTTCATGGAAGCGTATCAAGCTGCCATGGGGAGCAGACTGCTAAAAAACTAACAGCTGACATTGCTTTCACACTCACTAAGCAGCATTTTTGCTATTTAGTGAGTTAAAAAAAAAGAGAAAGAAGTGTTGTGTGTGTGTTTATTTTTCTGTTTATGTGTGTGAGTGAATGCATGTATGAAAGCAGAGGAGACTGTGTTTGTGTGTGTGTGTGTGAGAGTGAGAAACATTTTGTGTGAGTGAATGCGTGTTTGAAAGCAGAAGTGATTGTATGAGAGAGAGAGCGAATGGGCTGCTTGTAAAATTGTTACATTTTACTTATTTCTTTGCTATATATATTTTTGATGTAAAATACTTCCTCCAACACCATTAACATATACTACAGAAGGTTTGAAACATTAGGCAAAGGAACTGTTTTACATCAAAAATATACAAAAAAAAATATAATAGTTAAAAAAATAAGTAAAACGTAACAATTTTGCAGAGACCCCATTCTCTAAGCGCAGTAATATCCTCCAGGGTGTGTGTTAATGTGTAATTAATGCCCTTCCAGGGGTGCAGAGGCTGCGGTGTCAGGCCTCCTAACACCCCTGGATGGGTGTTAATTACACATAAACACACACCCTGTCGGGCATTATTTCTTTCTTAGAACTGCAGTGCATATTTCTAGTTTTGTATAATTTCAGTGGTTGTAATATATTACATGCCATCTCACATATGGCATGTAATATATTACATGCCATATGTGAGATGCGACAGTGCCCATTGGTAGTCTTGTGTTTCACTTTTTCTGTATTTTATTGTTTCATGTTCAAGCTTGTTAATGATGTTACTACCATGTTATGTCGATACCTATTTCCCATGTCTGGCGAAATTTTAGGGTTTTTATTTCAGGACTGCATTGGAAGCTATTATTACGTTGTTCTCAAAGTATCTAGTCATTTAAGTTCATTAAAAAACATGACGTTATGTAATCCTATCTCACTGTAATTCTTGCTGGATGGGTTTGGAGCTGATTTTCAGCTTCGAATCAGCCGATACTGAAGCTCAAGAGCTTTTACTGGCTCATGGCTAACCCCTGTCCCATGGTGCCTTACGGCAATTTCCCAGATCTCATTTCCCCGCGAAAGCTTCAAGGTTGTTTCCTTGCTGACTCATTGGCTAAGTAGAAGATTTTTTGATAAATCTTATTTCTCGCCATGTTTCTTCACTTTCTACCTTAATAGTTGTTAGTAATTACCTGTGTGATTGTTGTTGAGTGATTGATCCCCTATTCCACTTTTTAGGATTGTACGATCCATTTTAGTTAGAGGGCCGTAGTTGCCCATTTAAATTAGAGGGCCTTTCCTCCCTGAGTGCTAGTCCTTCTTCCCTTAAAAAAAAAACTTTTCTTCTCTTCATAACTTTGCTGTCAGTTATAGTTAGTGTTGTTGTTATTGAAAATTGTTGTTAGCCTTGTTTTCTTGTCAACATTTTCAAAGAGAAAGTCAGAGAACATAAGGAACACCGCCCTTTGGGGTTCAAGAAATGTGACAAGTGTTCACAAAAAATGTCATTGACTGACAGTCACACTAGCTGTGTGTACTGTCTGGGAGAGGCTCACTTACAAGAACCCTGTACCTTTTGCCATGCCTTTAGTACTAGGATTCTTAATGAGAGGAAACGTAAATTAATAGACAGGGGTCTTATGACTACTTTTTTCCAGGAGCAGCTGGAACTTGGTCAGACAGCTCCCAAAACTGTGAAGAGAAAATCTTCGGCTCCAGCGTCGGAGCCGTCTAAAAAGTTAAAGCAACGGAGCCAAGGAGTTCTGGCTCCGATTCCACTTCTTCTGTCTCTGTGCCATCGGTTTCTTTGGTGCAGAGGCAACTTTTGATATCGAGACACTCAGAAGTTATCGACCCTGTTTCACCAATGTTGAGGTCTCCTATTTTAGAAAGGAGGACATCTCTTTCTGTCTCCACCTGTTCCTCCAGGACACTTTCAGATGAGGACATTGAGCAGGTGGTGAAGAGGTTTCTCTAGGACCTGGCTCTGGCTAACACGTTAGCTCCTCTGGACCCAATGGCTACGGAGCCATCCCATCTCCAGTCTACTGCTCCTCCTCAGACTGCTTCGCTCTTGAAGCCAAACACTTCGGGTTCTTCTGTGTTGGATCCTTCAGTTCCGCAAATTCTTCCTGCTTCCTCGGAACTAGTAACTCTATCCTCAGCGGCTCAGTCTAGAGCCGAGGGATCTAGGAGCCGACACTCTCGAATCGACTCTGAGAGGTATAGACACCCCGGGTTTTCTTCGGAACCGACCCTCCCTCTCGGTGCTTCGGCTCGACTGAGCTTGGTTCCCATGTTTGCTTAGGAACATGTCCATCCTGCTCAAAGCCGACCTTCATCAGAACGGAGGGCGTCTTCAGTGCGGAGTGGAAAGGACTTGGAAGCAATAGAGAAAGCTTTGTCCAGTGCCAAAGCCCTGCCTTTGGACCCAGTGTCCTACCAGCAGCCAGCAGCAACTTCTTCTCCCCCACCACTCCCTCAGCATAGGGAACCAGAGGCTCAAGCAGCCCCCACTGAAGGTGTCCCCTCTTCTGAGACCTCACCAGATTATCCCACTGGAGAGCTTCCTCGGAAGAGACTTTGTAAGAGGAAGCACATTGACTCACCTTAGTCTGTCATGTCAGATACTAATTTGGATGAGTCAGAAGGGTCTCCTAGATCCCCCTCTGAGGATGTCTCCTTTACTGACATCCTTGAAATCCTTAGACAGAGGGGCGATTGGAAGACCTTTAACCCTACTGAGGATGAATCCGTGTACCTTGAGGCCTTTGGTTCCTGACCTTCCACCTCCTGGGTGACACTGCCTTATGACCAGCTCTTTGGGGTCATATCCTGGAAAGCCTGGACCTCCCTAGAACACAGTGCAGCCTGTCCTGAGGAGGCCAAACAAATTTATGACTGCTCTGGCAGATAAGTCCTTTCTTTCTAAGGGAGTTCCTGTTGATGCTATGGTAGTAGCAGCGGCCACGAAAAAGGAGTTGTCTGAGACCTCTTCTAATATCCATCCTCCTAATAAGGAGTCCAGGACAATGGATAGGTATGGAAAGCGTACCTTCTCTTCAGCAGCATTTACCTTAAGATCGCTGAATTACCTGTCCCATTTTACTAGACTTCAAAGAGATCTCCTGAAGGAGTTGGGCGACACCCTTCAGGGTTCAGTAGCTTCGGGATCCATGGACAAGATATCTGCACAGCTGTCCACCCTTACATCTATAGCTAACTCCTTCCTGAGGCTGATTTCTTATGCAGCGGATGGAGCGAGCAGGGCAACCGCAGCAGGAATTTCTCTTAGGAGACATTCCTGGATGCATCTGTGTAACTTCACAGAATCCTTTAAGTCTTCCTTTACCAATGTCCCCTTTGACGGTTCAACTCTTTTTGGACCGCAGGTAAAAGAGACTTTGACCAGGTGCGAGCAGGAATAGAAAACCTTATCTGCTATCAGAGTCCGTTTCTCCCTTCCTTCTAGACCCTATCCCAAGGGTCAAACAAGAGGGAAAATGAGGTTTCGTAAATCCCAAAAAGGTTTCCCCCAGGCACAAGGTCAACCCTCCCCTAGAGGCAGAGGGGGAGGATATAATGGAAGATGCCACCCTCGTGGCAGAGGAGGTCCGCAGCATCAAGGAGATAGAAATACTTTCTCTGATCGTCCCTTCCATCACCACTGAGGGGTTGCCTGACTGTCCATCTCTGGAGGCAGTCGGGGTCGTCTTTCACTGTACCCAAGCACCTGGCTACAAATTTCCAAAGATCATTGTGTACAAACCATAATATCCAGAGGTTACCTTATTCCCTTTGTTTCCGATCCCTCGGTAAACCGGTCTCTATCAGATGTGCCACCCATTCAGTTAGACCGTGCAACATCAGAGGTAATCTCGTGGCTGCAAAAGAGAGTCATCCAAGATGTCCCCACAGAGCAAATAGGATCTGGAACTTACTCGCAATGTTTTTTAGTTCCAAAAAAGACAGGGGACTGTTGATCATTTCTAGATCTCAGCAAACTCAACAAGTCTGTAAAGAAATCGAAGTTTCAAATGATCACTCTGCAGTCGATATTTCCCTTTATCGGGAAAGACAATTGGATGTGCTTAATAGATCTTCAGGACGCGTACTACCACATCAAAATGGACAGGCACTCCAGAAGACACCTACGCTTTCAGCTGGAAGCCAGTCATTTTCAGTTTTGAACACTGCCGTTTGGCCTCACTACAGCCCCGATAGTGTTAACCAAATGCATGGCAGTGGTAACAGCTCACTTGAGACTTCAAGAATTCCAGATGTTTCTGTACCTAGACGACTGGCTCCTCTCTGCTACCACCATGCACCAACTAATCAGAACCAGGAACGAGACTCTATCCTTGTGCACCAGATTAGGCATTACAATAAACCTAAAAAAAAAATCAGCCTCATCTCCATCGCAGCACATTGTATTCTTAGGCTCAGAAATAGACTCAACCACCATGACAGCAAAGCTGACACCAGAAAGGATAGAATCGTTACACAACCAAGTCAGATTCTTGCTGAAGAGACAGAAAGTACAGGCCAAGATAGTCCTTCAGGTCCTAGGGACTACGGCTTCCACCATTCTCGTAGTTCCTCTAGCCCATTTGCACATGAGTACTTCAGTGGCTACTATTCGCCCAGTGGTCAATGCAGGATCTCCCCCTGTCTCATGAAATACTCATCACAAACTCCTGCAAGAAGGATCTAACATGATGGTTACATACGCATCAACTTAATCTAGGTCGCCCACTTGCTCCCCCTCAAGAAAATGTAGTCTTGACCACGGACGCCTCCCAGATTGGGGGGGGGGCATTATCTGGGAATGACGGTCCAAGGTACTTGGCAGGATCACGAGAACCACTTGCATATAAATGTTCTGGAGATGAGAGCGGTGCTATATGCGTTGCAAGCACTTTACAGTTCTCTTCCCACTGGGACAATTGCGATTCAGTCAGAGAACGTCTGTAGTGTAGTACATAAACAAGCAAGGGGGAACCAAATCTTACCCACTTTGTCGAGAGGCTTTAAGAGTATGGAAATGGGCGATGGACACTCAATGCTTTCTGGTAGCAACGCACATCCCGGGGAAGTCCAATGTGATAACAGACAAACTCAGTCGAGCAATTCTGATGCCTCACAAGTTGTCCCTGAATTCAGAAGTTGCAGAAAAGATTTTTCGTAAATGCGGCCAGCCTTGCTGCGACCTATTCGCCATGTACATGAACACCAAATACAGCAGCTACTTTGCCCTAATTCCCCATCCGGGGATGTCACCCAGGGATGCTGTGGTCCACATTTGGCCTCTGGGACTCCTTTATGCTTTTCCACCCTTTCCTCTCATTCTAAAAGTAATACAGAAAGCAAAACTGTTGGAGTACCCTGATCCTCATTGCTGTCTGGCTCCCCTTCCTGTGGCCCTATCTCTTGGAAGAACCATAGATTCTGGAACCATCTCCAGACCTCCTGATTCATCAATCAGGGCAGTTCCATCCTACTATCCAAACCCTGAAATTGACAGCATGGCTGCTCCAGTTCCACGACTAGCCAGGTGTGTTCCCCTTTCCCCTACAAACACATTCTGATTTCTTCACACAAACCTTCCACTAGGAAATTATATTCCAGTAAATGGAAAAGGTTCTCAATTTGGGCAGCAAACCAAGGCATAGATCCCTACTCAGCTCCTATAGAGTCTATTTTGTCCTTCCTGGCATCCATTTTTCATAAAGGAGTTGCAGCAGCTACTATTAGAGTTTAGTTAGCTGCCATCTCTAATTATCATTTTGGCTACATGGGAAATCCAATCATGTCCCACTCTTTATGCAAAACCTTTTTGAAAGGAGTCCCCCTTCTCAGACCTCCAATAAGGCAACCACTGGAGCCCTGGGACATAAACCTAGTTCTTACATCTTTAATTTCTCCGCCCTTTGAACCCTCTTCTTCATCGGATATGAAATTCTTGTCTTGGAAGACATTGTTCTTAGTGGCTGTAACATTTCTGAATTGCAAGCCCTCACCATTCAACCTCCTTACATTGTTTTCCATAAGGATAGAGTCTTGCTTAGAACTAATCCTTCCTTTCTTCCTAAGGTATGTTCAGAGCATAATCTCAGCACAACTATCGAACTACTAGTTTTCTTCCCAAATCATACTAATAAATCAGAATACAGACTACAGCAATTGGATGTCCACAGAATTCTCAGGTTTTACCTGCACAGGACTAAAGAATTTCAAAAATCAGACAAATTATTTGTTTCCTTTTCAGAAAAAATAAAGGATTGCCTGTTTCTAAGGTCACTTTTTCTAAATGGCTTTCAGGCTGCATTTCCTTTGCTTACAGTGCTGCCGGCAAACAATTTCCAGCCAGAGTAAAAGGCCATTCAATCAGAGCATTATCAACTTTATATGCCTTTAGATCTAAACTCCCAATTGATACCATTTGTGCAGCAGCTATTTGGGCAAGACCTCATTGTTACTCATTACCAAATTGGATTTGGCCTTCAGGGACCGATCATCCTTTGGGTCCACTGTGCTGAAGAGTCTCTTCGCTTGAGCCACCCGGGATAAAGATGCTAGGGAAGCTGTGTCCCATCCAGCAAGAATTATGGCAAGATAGGACTACATAACATAAAGAAGTTATGTACTTTACCATAACATTCCATGTTTGTAGTCTATCTCGCCTACATTCTTGCGTCCCACTCTCCTTCCCCCTTCCTGCTTCCTGGAGAAACTGGCGGACTATCAGTTATCCTGTCTGATCTGGCTGGTTGTAGTTGTCCAGCCACCTGGCATGGATAGTAATCCAGAGTATTCTGTTTGTATGGGCATAGTTATTGATAGTTACTGACTATTATGTACCTATTTATTTTCTTACAAACAAGATCTGGGGAATTGCCGTGAGGCACCATGGGATAGGGGTTAGCCTAGAGCCAGTAAAAGCTCTCGAGATTTAGTATCGGCCGAGTTAGAACAGAACTCATCCAGCAAGAATATAGGAGAGATGGACTACAAATATGGAACGTTATTGTAAGAAAATAACTTCTTTTTTGCTGTCTCTTCATTCATATGTTTTCTTTTTTTTTTTTTTTTTTTTTGTTTTGCTACCCAGTTAAATCCAGTTCAGGGTCCAGGGGGTGCAGCTAGAACCTAAACATGCAGTTATTGGATAGAAGCCAGAGAAAACTAATCCTGGACAGGATTCTTAACCCACTGAAGATTTTTACCGTCTAGCTCATAATTGTCACACAGATTAAGATTAGTTGGTTTACCTGTAGAGAACCTTCCAGTACCTTCACATTCTACAAGTGCGTTATTCCTCAGTAAATGCAACCAGCTATCTGTTTTCAGGTTTCCAGCAGTCTGTATGCGTCCACAACACTTTTCTTTTTCCTATACTTTGTCATAATTCACTGTCTGGGTTTGGAGATTAGTGCATAGTGAAAAAAAGTCTCTGCTGAATCCTGCTATTTAATTATCTTTGAATCGTCATGCTTGCAGTCTATATTTTCTGTGGCAGTCTTAAGCCACTAAGGGGAAGCTGGAATGCTGTATTTTTAATGATCAGATGAAGCATATTATGCTAATTGTTGAAGTTTAACCTTATTGTTAACCCACAGTTTTAAGTCCTGTATTTCCTTTACTTCCTCTATAACCCCAACATCTTTCTCCAGTGATCTTGCTTTGCTGTATGAGAGTGACACTCCTCTACACTATCGGTTTTTCTGAACTCCGCCCATCGGCATTAGACTAGGTACCAACACAACTGCAACATACTTGCTGTGCACTATTTCAGTTCTATCTATTTATTTATTTTATCTATTTTATTTTACTGCATTTGTTAACCAGGAAAGTCCACTGGGCGTAGGTGAGCCCATTTTCAGTAGAGGCCCAAGGAGAAAAGCACCGTATAACATTAATAGTACATACAAGAAAAAACACAATATACAGTTTATATTACAGTCTCAGTACATGGAAATAAATATTGAACACAGTGGTACAAGTTATTTACAAACATTATACATCAACATTGTATACACTTTGATCATTGAGGATGGAGTTAGTCAGGTAGGGTAGCAGTTTTGATTGTTACTTGTTGGAGTTTTGTAGGCATAAGCAGTTGAATTCAGCAAGACAGAGAGAACTCCTAAGTAGTGATATTGTAGAGGGGATATAGTAGTGGATCAGGTGTTAGGAGGTACTATTTTGGCTCAAGTACATTGCCAGACAGAAGAGAAATGTGATCTGAGAGACTTCTTAAAGAAAGCAGGATTACTGATTGTTCTGATAGAAGGTGGGAGGGCATTCCAATGTTTTGAGACAGTAAAAGAGTACAGTATTTGACCAGCTGCAAGGTTAGGTTTTTCACTTTCGCCATCATTGTGTTTTTGGATCTTACTGGCGTGTTAGGGTGGTATGAAGTCAATAAGGAGGAGAGGGAGGAGCATGTTGAAGGCTTGTATATGAGTTTATGTGCAGTGGTTAATTGTGAATAGGTGAGGTAGTGTGTGTGTGTGTGGGGGGGGGGGTGTTCAAGCCAGTTTAGCTTTTGTAGAGATAAGCAGTGGTGTGCTGAGCTTTTAGAATTTGTTACAAATTTGGCAGTCTTGTTGTAACATGAGTGCAGTTGGGTTTTCAGGGAGGACTGTATATTGATGAGGATTGGGGCACCATATAGTAGAGATGGTAGCAGGAAGGATGATGCTAGAGCTTTTTTAGCAGTAATATTAAGGTAGTATTTACATGTTGGTGAAGTGAACAGAGGGGATGAGGAAGTGATGGGTAGGTATGGTGTTAAGGAGAGGGATGCAGAAGGTCAGATGATTGTGGATTTTACAAAAAGGATGGACATGGCTGTGGTGAATATGTATTTTAAGAAGAGGGAGGAGCATAGGGTGACGTACAAGAGTGGAGTAAGATGCACACAGGTGGATTATATCCTATGTAGGAGGGCCAGTCTGAAGGAGATTGGAGTCTGTAAAGTGGTGGCAGGGGAAAGTGTAGTTAAGCAGCATAGAATGGCGGTCTGTAGGATGGCGTTGGTGATCAAGAAGAGGAGGAGGAGTGTGAAAGCAGTGCCAAGGATTAAATGGTGGAAGTTAAAAAAGGGTGATTGTGAAGTGGAGTTTAGGGAAGAGTTAAGACAGGCACTTGGGAGGCAGTGGAGAGTTACCGAATAGCTGGGTAACTACAGCAGAACTAGTAAGGGAGACTGCTAGAGAGGTGCTTGGTGTGACATCTGGACAGAAGAAGGAGGACAAGGAGACCTGGTGGTGGAATGAGGAAGTACAGGAGAGAGAGGAAGAGGCTGGCGAAGAAGTAGTGGGATTGTCAAAAAGATGAAGAACGTAGACATGAGTATAAGGAGATGAGGCGCATGGCAAAGAGAGAGGTGGCGAAAGCTAACGATAAGGTGTATGGAGAGTTGTATGAGAGATTGGACACTAACGAGGGAGAAAAGGACCTGTACCGATTGGCTAGACAGAGGGACAGAGCTGGGAAAGATGTGCAGCAAGTAAGGGTGATAAAGGATAGTGAGGGAAAGGTACTCACAAGAGAGGAGAGTGTGTTGAGTAGATGGAAAGAGTATTTTGAGAGGCTGATGAATGAAGAGAATGAGAGAGAGAGAAGGTTGGATGAGTTGGGGATAGTGAATCAGGAAGTGAAACAGATTAGCAAGGAGGAAGTAAGGACAGCTATGAAGAGGATGAAGAATGGAAAGGCTGTTGGCCCAGATGACATACCAGTGGAAGCATGGAGGTGCTTAGGAGAAATGGCAGTGGAATTTTTAACTAGATTGTTTAATGAAATTTTGGAAAGTCAGAGGATGCCTGAGGAGTGGAGAAAGTGTTTTGGTACCTATCTTTAAGAATAAGGGTGATGTGCAGAGCTGCAGTAACTACAGAGGGATAAAACTGATCAGTCACAGCTTGAAGTTATGGGAAAGAGTAGTAGAAGCTAGATTAAGAAGGGAGGTGATGATTAGTGATCAGCAGTATGGTTTCATGCCAGGAAAGAGCACTACAAATGCAATGTTTGCTCTCAGAGTGTTATTGGAGAAATACAGTGAAGGTCAGAAGGAGTTGCATTGTGTCTTTGTAGACTTGGAGAAAGCATGTGACAGGGTGCCTAGAGAAGAGTTGTGGTATTGTATGAGGAAGTCGGGAGTGGCAGAGAAGTATGTATGAGGGTAGTGTGACAGTGGTGAGGACTGCAGTGGGAGTGACAGATCCGTTTAAGGTGGGGGTGGGATTACATCAAGGATCAGCTCCGAGTCCTTTCTTATTTGCAGTGGTGATGGATAGATTGACAGATGAGTTCAGACAGGAGGCCCCTTGGACTAGTGATGTTTGCAGATGACATTGTGATCTGTAGTGAGAGTAGGAATCAAGTTGAGGAGACTGTGGAGAGGTGGAGATGTGCTTTAGAGAGCAGAGGAATGAAGGTCAGCAGGGCTAAGACAGAATATATGTGTGTAAATGAGAGGGAGGGTAGAGGAATGGTGAGGATGCAGGGAGTAGAGTTGGTAAAGGTGGACGAGTTTAAGTACTTTGGATCAACAGTTCAGAGTAATGGTGAATGTGGAAGAGAGGTGAAGAAGAGAGTACAAGCAGGGTGGAATGGGTGGAGAAGAGTGTCAGGAGTGATTTGTGACAGACTGGTACCAGTAAGAGTGAAAGGGAAGGTCTGCAAGAGGGTAGTGAGACCAGCTATGTTATATGGGTTGGAGACAGTGGCATTGACAAAAAGGCAGGAGTCAGAGCTGGATGTGGCAGAGTTAAAGATGTTAAGATTTGCACTCAGTGTGACTAAGATGAATAGGATTAGGAATCAGTGTATTAGAGGGTCAGCTCATGTTGGACAGTTTGGAGACAAAGCAAGAGAGACGAGATTACGTTGGTTTGGACATGTGCTGAGGAGGGATGATGGGTATATTGGGAAAAAGATGCTAGGGATGGAGCTGCCAGGTAAGAGGAAAAAGAGGAAGGCCTAAGATAAAGGTTTATGGACGTGGTGAGAGAGGACATGCAGGCGGTTGGTGTAACAGAGCAAGATGCAGAGGATAGGAAGAAATGGAAAGAGATGATCCACTGTGGCGACCCCTAACGGGAAAAGCCGAAAGATGATGGTGATGATTAAGGTAGTATTTGCATCTATAAATGGTACCTAATTTTGTATGTGTTTTTTTGATGTTGCTATGGATATGGAGGTCGAATGTTAGATTTTCATCAGTGATCACTCCTAGCAGTTTGGTACTTGGAACAAATTCAGTGAGAGTATTATTATGGGATTGGACTGAAAAATCATTCTTGTACAGAGCGGTAGTTTTTTTGGGGAAGAATATTAGAAGTTTGGTTTTATTGGGACTTGGAGCGAGATGGTTGTTTGACATCCACTTTTCGGTTAATGTGAAAGCATTTTGGGTAAGACATTGTAACTTGGATATAGATTTGGCAGTACAGATGATTGTAGAATCATCTGCATATTGGATAACTGTGCCATGGATAAGGGTGGTGTGGAAGTTGTTAATGAATGTACTGAAAAGGAGGGGATCTAGGGGGATCCTTGAGGTACACCTGTGGTTGTGTTGAGAAAAGGTGGGAAGGAGTGTTGCCATTTGGTGAATTGTTGCATATTGATGAGATAGTCTGAGAACCAGTTTAAGGTATGGGGTAAGAGACCTAAGTTGGTGAGTTTTGTGAGCAGAAAGGGACATGAAACTGTGTTGAAGGCCTTAAAGAGATCTAAGAACAGTGAGGAAACTATGTAACCGGTATCGAAAGCCCTGTTTGCTGTGTCCATAAAGGATATGAGAGCAGTACAGGTACTATGACCTGGCCTGAAGCCGTGCTGTGTGGGGGAAAGTATCTGGTTTTGGATAACATAGTTAAGAAGTTGAGGAGTGTGAATACATTTTTCTAATATTTTAGAGATGGAAGAGAGGATAGCGATGGGTCAGAAATTAGAGAGATCAGAGTTGTTACCACCTTTATGGAGTGGAAGAACAAATGCTTTCTTCCATATGTTCGGTTTTCTGGACTCCTGAATAGATCTGTTGAGGAGTATGGTGATGGGATAGGCAGTGGAGTTTGCAGATAGTTGTAGAAATTCAGCAGGTAAATTGTCTGATGCGTTAGTACAAGGTTTGAGTTTATGAAGTAGTTTTTTTTAGAGTGGAAGTTGGTATAGGTGAGAATAGAGGAGTAGTAGAGGAGTATGAAGTGGGAGGTTCAAGTGGGCAGGGATCTATAGTTGGGAAGGTAGTGGTGAGTTTAGCTATGGTGTTGATAAAATATGAATTGAAGAGTGAGGTTATCTCAGTGGGAGTTTTATTTGGATTAGGACAAGGATTGTTATTTTTACCTGGATGGAGTAGGGAATTGATTGTGCTCCAAAATTTATTTGGGTTTAGTTTGTGTTGGTCTTGAAGGCTTAGGAAGTGTTCTTTTTTATTTTTAATCACTAGTCGTTTTGCCTGGTTGCGTAATTGTTTATATTGAATGAGGTTGTTAGGATTTTTATTTTTTTGCCAGGTTTTCCAAGCTTTATCCCTAACGGACGTAATTTGCTTTGTGTGTTTGGTAAGCCAGGTTGCCTGTTTCGCTTTTATTCTTTTTAGGCAAGGTGGGGTTAAACTATTTAAAATTCTAAGAAATGTTGAATTGAAGAATTCTACAGCCTCATGGAGAGGGAGGTATTTGAGTGTGGTCCAGTTGATCCTTTGTAAGATTTCATTAAAGGTGTTGGAGAAGTGAGATAAATCTCTTGTTTGCCTAACTTGGTGTGTGCTTAGGAGTTAGGTGGTCTTACAAGTAATAAAGGCTGGTAAGTGGTCATTAATACTGTTGGGTAGTGTGCCGGAGGAGGAGACATTGTTAGGATCAGAGACGAGTATCCAATCCAGAATTGAGCCACTGCCTGTTTTATTGTTGGACCTGGTTATTTTTGTTACTAGTTGTGTATAGTTATATAGATTTATGCTAGTGGAAGGGTTCTGATTAGAAATATCAAGCCAGTTAATGTTAACATCCCCTAGGATGATGGTTTTGTTTGTAATGTTATTAGTTGACCAAGCAAGAAGGTCTTCAAATATAGGAATGTTGTTGCCTGGGGGGATGTATATGAGTATGATACAAAAGTTTTTGCTGTTCATTTTTAGAAAGGATACTGGTTGAGAATTGCGGGACAGGTTTTGTGTATTGAACTACAGTTAAGGTGTTTGGGTATATCAAGGCAGTACCACCCCCTTTTAATGTGATCTATCTATTCTGAGGCGGTTGTAATTAGGGGGTAGGAATTTATCATCTTTGATGTAAGGTTTTAACCAAGTCTCAGTAATGGCAGTGAAGTCTGGATTGTTTTTGCCTAACCAGGCATGTAGATGTGGTACTTTATTTCTAATGCTTTGGAGATTGATAGTGATGAAGTTTATGGACTTGAAGGAGGTTAGGGGGTTATAACAGACTGGAGGGGGACCGGTTTGGATGTATATTGTCGTACTGACTTAGGTTGCAGTGTGGGGGGGGGTTACAGGTTGCAGTTTCTTTTTAATATTGATGACATTGTTTAGAATTGAGTTTTTGTTGTGATGGAGGATTTTTAGTTTGATTTGTAAGATTAAGTCTGTGGCATATAAAACAGGACCTACTGAAGAATAGCTTGGGAGAGATTGTATAAGTATGGTTCTTGATATGGTTCTTTATTACACAATTCTTTATTATATTATTATGATCATTATTATATGATATGGTTCTTGTTACACTCGGATTAAAATGTATTGAGCTTTTTGCTAATTTACATTGTGGGCTTGTCTTGTAAAGGCATTCCCTGTCTCCTTGAATGGCACAATGTTTTGCCTATCTTCACAACTTCACTGCTGTAACTTTGATGAGACTTTGCAAAACTTCTGCTTCTACTCTTCCTGGCATCAAAAAAGTCAGGTGTCATGCTGTGCTTTTTAGGTGATTGTTCAATTTACTTTTTATGCTTACATACATGCAAATATTTCAGGCATGGGCAGTAATGCAGGTCTGCCAATGCACCAAAACAGTTATTCCGTAATAAGTGTCCAGGTTGTTCTTAAAAATATTTAAACTAGTGCTTGCTTTAATGTAATTTGGTAATCTATTCCATTCTTCAGCTACTCTCCGAGAACCAGTTAGTAACACTTCTCATTATTATATAGCCTTCTGTAGAGGTTGTCTGGCAATTCTGTAAATGCCTTATATACGTGAATAAGGTCTCCTGTTAAATATCTAAATTAGACACTGTACAAGTTCAGATATTTCACTCATTAGTAATAACTTAAATTTCACATCAGTGGATGCAGTTGGTATATTTCTGCTGTAGTCTTTTCGATTTACTTGTGCTTGTTTTCTTATAAGATTTCCATATTGTTATTCCATTCTCATGTTTGGGTCTAATTTAATCTACCCAGCAAACAATAATTTTATCATTTCTGATTTCTTTTACTTTATAAATAATTTTATATAACATACAGATGTTCTTCGTGTTTCACTGTTGCAGTCCATCACTTGTGGTTTATTCCTGCTGTGGTAGCCCTCGGCCGACCCGAATACCAGAGTCAGTGTTTTTGTGCACCAGCTGCTGTCGCCTGTAGTCTGACTTCAGGTCATCAGTACTATAAATCAAGGCAGCCGACAGCATTACATCAGTCTTTCTTGCTGTGGAGCCCTTAGCAGAAGCAGTTCGCACGAGTGCTGGTCAGTCACTACCAGAAGTTGAATTCCAGCTGAAAATGTCTAAAGCTATGTGCCCTGTTGGGGACCCTTTTTGTCTTCCTCTAACCGATGTCCGAAAAAGTTAATTGTCTCGCCTGTGGAAAGCAGATCCCACACCAAGACTTTCATTCTTACTGCATCACTTGTTTAGGCCCAGACCACGATGTCCCTCATTGCCAGTTCTGTGCCCTATTTAATGCGAGAACCCTTCACCTTAGAGCTCTTTTTGTAGACAGTTATTTTCGTATTCCGTCTTCGAACTCTGATATGGCATCCATCAGCCAATCACCCACCGACATTCTGAAAAAACATAAAGCTAGAGACAGGCCACACAAGGCTATGCCTTCCAACGATGCTACCGCTAAGCAAGTCATCAGATGTAATGCAATCCTATCTCGCCTACATTCTTGACTGATGGGCTCGGAGCCGAGAATCGGCTCAGACTCGGCCGATACAAAAGGTACAAAGTCTCTCATTGGCTGGGCCAACCCCCTATCCCAGGATGCACTACACCCAAACCCCCAGATCTCGTTTGCCACTTCTGAAGTAACGATGTGGTCTCAACTTGGCTGTGGCTAAGTACCCTTCTTTTTTGGCCTTTTGGTTCGTTTTTGCTCGTAGCTTTAAAATTTTATTACTAAACCGCTATTTTAATAGCTATCTCATTCCTTTGTGTTTGGCTGTAGTCTGTTTCTGGTTGTTGTGTGATTCCTGCTGTTTGGCGGGCTAGGCCCATTTAAGTTAGAGGGCCTTTGCCTTATTACTTGAGCGTTTTAGTTAGAGCTCTTCCCTCCCTTCCCTCCTGTGTTTCGAGCGCTTGTGAGTTATGTCTGGCAAAGAAAGAGAGCATAAGCCGTCCGGCTTCAAAAAATGTTCGAAGTGTGGCTATAAAATGTCTTTAACAGATGGCCATGCCATCTGTGTTTATTGCTTAGTGGCCAAACACTTGCAAGAATCTTGCAGTGTTTGCCATGCCTTCTCCTCTCGTGTACTACAGGAGAGAAAAAATAAGTTGATTTTGAAAGGTTTAATAAAACCAGCCTTTGAGGAAGCTATTTTTTTCTCCCTCTTCGAAATCGAAGAAAAAGAAGTCTTTGGCTCTGACAAGTCCGTCGGAGCCGCCTGAAAAAAGAACTAAAACTTTGTCCTCTTCCTCGGCTCCACTGGTCTCGGAGCCGCAGGATAAGGATCTATGTCGGGGTCTTCTTCCTCGGCTCCATTGGACTCGGAGCCGCAGGAGAGAAGATCTAAGTCTCGGTCTCCTTCCTCGGCTCCATTGGTCTCAGAGCCGCAGGATAGAGACTTCGAACCTGAGTTTGCCTCGGCTCCATTGGTCTCGGAGCCGCAGGTGAGAGTTTCGGTGGCTCCTGAACCGTCCGTGCCAAAGGGGGTCTCGGTTCTGGTCGAGTCTTCCTCGGCTCCGATCCTTCTGGAGCCGATTAGGAGTCGACATTCTAGCATTGCCTCGGAGCCGGTAGGAAGAGTTTCTCGGCCCCCGTCTGTTTCCTCCAGGCTTTCAGATTCGGATTTAGATAGGGTGGTCCAGAGGCTCCTCCATTCACCTGTCTTATCCAAATTATTTTCAGCTCCAGCCCAGCGGCCGGAGCCAGCCTTTTCAATACCATTTCTTCCTCCTCCGACAACCCTGGTGTCATCAGAGACTGAGTTCGCAGAGTCGGGTGAAGTCCCTGAGTCGGTTCCGAGACCAACTGCTAGTCTGTCGGCACCATCTTCAGCTCCAACCTTTTCTGTTCCTTCCACGGGTTTCGGCTCTCGGGTGTCCTCGGCCGAGCCCGAGGGGGATTTGTCGGGGCTTCTGGTTTCGGTCCCGAGTTTCCCACTTGGCGCCTCGGCTAAGGGGACCCCGGCGCCGGTCATGGTCTCGAAGACGGGCCTTTCTTCAGATTCTGGTGGACCCGCCTTCGAGGCTATGAGGAGTGCACTGGACAAGTCTCTAGTGACTTCACAGGAATCTGCGACTCTTTCCCTAGACAGGGCGACTGGAGCTTCTGGTGCCCCCCCTATCTTTGGACAGCGTGTCTCTGAGGCCTGAGGATTTCTCCATGCATGGTCCCCCTTTTTCCGAGGAGCCTTCAGAGTCCTTGCCTGAAGAACCACCCCGGAAAATGTTGTGCAAGAGGAAGCACATAGACTCCCCAGATGAGTCTGCCACCTCGGACACCGACCTTGATGATGTGGAAGGGTCCCCTAAGTCGTCCTCTGACGATATCCCGTTCTCCGATGTCCTGGAGATCTTGAGTCAGAGGGGCGACTGGCCATCCAAAACCCCTTCCGCAGAGGAGTCGGTCTTCCTCAAGGCCTTCTTAGCCCAGCCCTCCGCCTCCTGGGTGTCTCCACCCTTCGATGAATTACTGGACCTTATTTGTCGAAGGGTGTGGAAACACCCTGATTCTGTGGAGCCAGTTCCTTCTCGCCCCAACAAATTTTTATCAGCACCACCTGGCAAGGAGTTTCTAACCAAGGGAGTTCCGGTGGATGCTGTCGTGGTGGCGTCTGCCACCCAGCAAGATGTGGCAGAGGCGTCTACGTCTATCCATCCTCCTAACAAGGAGTCCAAGAGCATGGATAGGTACGGGAAGCATACCCTGACTTCAGCGACCTTTACCCTGCGGTCATTGAATTATTTGTGTCATTTTACGAGGCTCCAAAGGGATCTCATTAAGGAGTTAGGAGATACCCTGTCGGGTAACGTGCCTGAGGCCTTGACGCAGTCTGTCAACACCCAGCTGTCTACCCTTTCGTCGATTGTTAACTCATCCATGAGGCTCATATCGTATGCAGCCGAAGGGGCGAGTAGGGCAGCGAGTTCGGACGTAGCCCTTAGGAGGCAAGCCTGGATGCGCTTGTGTCACTTTGCGGTGGCTTTCAAGTCTTCTTTCACAGACGCTCCATTCGACGGGTCCTCTCTGTTTGGACCCAAGGTGAAAGACACACTCACTAGATGTGAGCAGGAGGGCAAGACTTTGTCTGCCGTTGGGGCCCGTTTTTCGCTCCCTTAGAGACCTTATCCCAAGGCTCAGAAGGGTGGAAAGATGTGGTTCAGGAAGTCTCAAAAGTCTTTCCCTGCCCATCAGAGTGACCCCCCCTTCCAGAGGCAGAGGAGGGGGGAACTATTCTGGAAGACTTCACCCTAGAGGCGGTGGAGTCCCCCGCAACACAGGAGACCGCAAATCCTTTTGTGGTTCCTCCTTCCAGCGTCCCTGAGGGACGGCCCGACTGTGCGTCTCCGGAGCCAGTCGGGGGTCGATTTTCGGAGCATCCAATGGCCTGGGGTTCCATCACCCAGGATCAGTGGGTGCTTTGTATCATCGCCGGAGGCTACACCATCCCCTTTATCCGTCCCCCTCCACCATCAAGGAGAATCCCGGACGTGCCACCCAGTCAGCGGGATCAAGCAGCCATAGAGGTCACAAAGCTGCTCGAAAAAGGAGTCATCCAGCCAGTCCCCGCAGACCAGACCGGATTAGGAACTTACTCAAGGTTATTTTTGGTGCCCAAAAGAACAGGGGACTTGAGACCCATTCTGAACCTCAGCCGCCTAAACCGCTTTGTTAAAAAGTCCAAGTTCCGGATGGTCATGTTACAATCCATTTTCCCATTGCTGGAAAAAGGAGTATGGATGTGCTCCATCGACCTCAAGGACACTTACTATCATATCAAGATAAATAAAGCATCCAGGGTTCACTTACGCATCCGCCTAGGAGCCAGTCATTTCCAATTCCGAATTCAGTGAGGTGCTTTTGCAGGCCCTGATGCCCAATGCCCGACTCGATTTCTACGCAGGCCTCTGCCGAGACCCTTTCAGAGTCCGGTATGCCTCAGAAATGCACTTAATCTTCTGAGCCTTTAGCTGTCTCTCCCTAGGTTGGGTTTGGAGCCACGACATAGACACCGGCTTCCGAGGAGGCCGTTCGCACTACCGATTCTAGACAAAATCTGACGTATACTCTTCCAACTACCATTCCTCAGAGGCTGACGTATTCTCTTATGTTCATAGGTAGGTACTAGGCTATCGGCCCAAGGGCCTAAGTAAGCCTAGCCAACAAATTTCCCTGGCTTACGCCAACCCAAGAAAATTAATTTCCAGTGCCCCTGTCGAGCAGAGCCACAGAAGTGATCCCCCAGGGTGTATTTCCTATTTCCCATCCACTCATCGAGTTTTTTCTTGAGTGTTAATGAGGAACTTTGCTTGACATACATGGGTAGCTTGTTCCAGAGTATGGGAAATCTCTGGGACAGGAATCTGTCCCTCCAGCATGTCCTGTTTATTGTGGTGACAAGGTTTAGGTCCCTAGAGCGTGTAGCTCGGAGGGATTGGGATTTCTTTAGGTGTAGCATGTCCAACAGCTCTGGGTTTGACATAGCTTTATATGTTAGGCAGAGATCACCTTGGAGTAGGCAATATGCTACAGGGTAAAGCTGGAGTTTTTTGAGACGGTCAGTGTAGGGCATCTGTTTGAGGCCAGTAATCCTCTTTGTGAGGTACTTCTGTGGCCTTTCTAGCTGCTGCAGATGTCTTGTGAGGTACATTCCAAAAGGAATGTTGTACTCTATAATGGGTTTAATGAGTGTCGAGTAGAGGGGAGCAATGACCTCTTTTTTTCCTAGATGAGAACCCTTTTGTGATGAGGTCTGCCACATAGAAGGATTTACTGACTACAGTGGCAGTGTGATTATCAAAGGAGAGACTACTGTCCACCTGGGTCCCAAGGTCTCTTATCACACATATGGCGTTAAGAAGACTGCCGCTTATGTGGTAGTTCATGGGTACAGAGTTTTTACCAAAGGGGATAACAATGCACTTTTTAGCATTGAGCTTGAGGCCATGGTTCTGACACCAGGCATCTGTCTCAGTGAGGCCCTTCTGTAGGATGTCCACATCATTTGAGAACTCGACTATAACTCCCAGTTTGCAGTCATCTGCGAACTTCGTTAGCCAAAGGCCTTCTGTGTTAGCCTGTACTTCAGAGAAGTAAATACCAAACAGGAAGAGGTCCCAGGACTGAACCCTGTGGTTCTCCACTTGTCACTGGTTTGAAGTCAGATTTGGAGTCTGCAACTTTTACAGTGTGGGTTCTGTCAGTGAGCCAGTTGGCAACCCATCTTGTGACATAGGGATATATACCTAGTTTAGTGAGTGTAGCTATAATTCCAGAATGGGGGATGGTATTGAAAGCCATGGCGAGGTCAAGATAGGCTGTGTGAACCACCTTACCCTCATCTACGACTTTGGTGATTGCCTCAAAGAAGTCGACCAAGTTCAGGAGGCATGATCTACCTTTCACAAACCCGAACTGGGTGGGTTCCAGTGTTTGGAGGTTACCAATGCCTTTGTTTATGAATTCCATGATTATACATTCCATGGCCTTGCAGAGGCCTTAGGCCTCGACCCAGGCACTCATAGGAAATCTGCTTCCAGCCACCATCTTGCTATTGCTCCCCCACCCCCAAGCTCAAATGCTTAAAAAGGTTGAGTATCTCATCTCCCTTATCCGAGGTACTCAAGCCCTCACTCCTAAAAGGAAAAGTGTCCTTCTCCAGAAATTGACAGACCAGGAGTCTGAGGATTCTGATTATTCTGCCTTTGAAGAGGAACAGCCCTTAACTGTTCATGAGGTTTCAGATGCAGAGGAATCTATCCCCTCTGCCTCCCGTGCAGAGGACCTCTCCTTTGGGGAAACCCTTCACTCCCTCAGGGAGCATTTTCAGTGGGAATCTCAGGACTACCCACAGTCAGAGAAACGACTTAGAGAGTTTCTGGACCTGCCCCAGCACAGGCCCCTGGCCATCCCATCTATTCTAGAAGTGGTGGATAATGTTTTCCTTGAATCTAGTTTAGCCTTGTATGCCCTGCCTCCTGCCCCAGCTAAACCTGACAGGTACTACAGAGTACCGGATTCTCACAAATACCTGTACAAGGAACCCTGCTGCAGACCCTGAGGTCATTACACAGGTACCCAAAGGAGCTAACCCTAGTTCTGCCAAGAATCCTCTTCCTTCTGACAAAGACTCCAGAGCTCTGGACAGATGGGGTAAGAAAGTATACACCTGTGCAACCTTAGCTATCAGAGCAATTTGTCAGTTCCATATGTTAAAATATCAACAACGCACTTTGGAACAATTAAAACAGAAGATTGCTACCTCCCCCTAATGGTGCCAACTCAAAAGGGCTGGCAGAATTACAACACTCTGCTTGTCAAGTGGCCAAGCACTCATTACATTGTGGATATAACACCCTAGAAGCCTCTAGCAGGGCAGCAGTGACCGGATCTGTTATTAGAAGACATGCATGGCTGAAGGAACAACCTCTCCCTGATCATGTCAAGTCTAAACTTATTGATGCACCCCTAGATAAGGAACGCCTATTTGGGGAAAAAGCAGAAGAGGTGCTTAAAAAGATGGAAGACAAAGCAAAATCTATGCAAACAGTAAAAGATTTCTTTCAAGTTCAACCACCCAGATTCAGCAGGAGCTTCCCTCTAAACACTGGGCCTTTCCTGCACCCAGCAGACAGGGCCAGAGTAAGCCCCGCAGGGACAGGATATCCAGGCCCCCATCCCAGGGCCAGCAAAGAACCAAACAGTGGACCTCTTCAGCCTCCAGGGCAGGGAGTTCTAAGCCAAGCTTCTATAGTAAGCACTCACAATGACTCTCTCTCCCTCCCCCCTCTGCCCTCCTTTCACTCATTTAAAACTAGGAAGAAGGTTCAGCCTCTTCAGAGACACTTGGGTCTCTATAACCAAGTACCAATCGGTATTAAAAATAATTTCTCAGGGATACAGATTCTCCTTCAGCAAACTCCCAATTCCAAGAGGGTACCCAGACCTCCCCCCCAAACCAGTGGGCAGAGGCATTAAAACAGGTAAAAACCCTAATATCCAGGGGGCAGTAGAACCTGTCCCTCCGGATCAAACGGGAAAAGGTTTTTACTCCAGACTATTCCTTGTTCCCAGAAAAGAGGGCACTTGGCGCCCCATCCTGGATCTGTCCAAACCGAAGACCTCCTTGGTGGTCCCCAGATTCAAAGTGCTAACCTTGCAGCAGCTCCTGCCTATGCTCGCTCAAAATGCCTGGCTGGTGACACTAAACCTAAAAGATGCTTACCTCCACATCCCAATCAGGGAATCGTGCAGAAAATTCCTGCGCTTGAGAGCAGGCAATGAGCACTTTCAGTTCTCTGCACTGCCCTTTGGCTTATCTACTGCTCCCGGAGTATTCACCAAATGCTCGGCCCCGGCTATAGCTTTCTGCAAACAAAGAAATATACATATTTTCCAATACCTGGATGACTGCCTCATTCGGGCGAACAGCAAAGAAAACTTGCTCTAGGACCGTCTCTTTGTCAAAAAACTCCTAACTTCCCTAGGGTTCACCATCAAAAAAAATCAAAACAAAACCCCACCAGGAAAATTGTTTTCCTGGGAGCTGTGCTAGACACAGCAACCCTAATGGCCTTCCTATCCCCAGAAAAGCAGAGTTTCCTGCCTCTCTACTTTACCCAGCTGGCTTCCAGAAGTCACTTCACTGCGAGGAAGTTCCTGCAAGCCCTGGGATACATGACATGTTGCATCCTCCTCATCCCTCTCACCAGGCTTCACATGAGAAAGATTCAGTGGTACTTAAAGAACCTTTGGTGTCAGCACTCTCATTCCCTAGAGACCGACCTCCCACTGATCCCTTGCATAATGGCTGAATTTCTCTGGTGGGCAGAGGCCTGTGCCATGAACAAGGGTCTTCCCTTCATCCTCTGCCCTTCTGGCCAGACAATCACCACTGACGCCTCAGACATAGCTTGGGGCACTCACCTAGCAGGCAGGTGTACCTAAGGCCTTTGGAAAGCCCAGCAACTCCACTTGCACATCAACCAGAAAGAAATGATGGCAATGCAAAATGCCCAGACTTCCTTCCAACCCCATCTCAGGCCAGGGGTCCTCCTTATAAAAACAGACAACACCACAGTAATGTGGTACATCAACAAGCAGGGGGGCACCCAGTCTTACCTTCTGTGCAGGTTAGCCATGACTCTCTGGCTTACGGCCACCTCCATGGGGCTACAACTAATTGCCCAGTTACTTACTAGGGATCAACAACACACTGGCAGACCACCTAAGCAGAAACTTGCTGGATCCCCACGAATGGCAACTCCACAGAGAAATCTTTCTGCAAATCACCCAGGATTGGGAGACCCCAGAAGTGGACCTCTTTGCCTCACACCTCAACCACCAGCTGCAGGTTTTTCACCAGGGAGTATCACCCCCTAGCATGGAAGGTGGATGCGTAGACCTTCCCCTGGAGCTCCCTCTTTGTGTATGCATACCCTCCTCTCCCCTTCTTCGAAGGGTTCTGATCAAAATAAGAGAGGAGGGACCAAAGGCCATCCTCATTGCTCCAGATTGGCCCAGACAACATTGGTACCCTTTACTATACAGTCTGACCTTACAGCCCCCCAAGCTGCTTCCCCTAAGGTCAGACCTCTTGACCCAGGAGAGGGGGAAAGTACTGCACCCAGACCTACAGACTCTCAAACTTTCAGCATGGCTCATACACTAAAAAACAACAAGAAGTCACTGTTAAGCAAACAGGTCCTGGACATCATCACAGAGGCCAGAAGGCCCAGCACAATAAAACTTATGCAGGAAAATGGAAAAGATTCTGCTCCTGGAAGCAATCAAAAGGGACCAGTACCTCCCAACCTTCCATCCCCCTCATCCTGGATTACTTAGCAGAGTTGCTCAATAGTGGCTTCTCCTTCTCCTCTATTAAAATTCATGCCTCGGCCATCTCTGCCCATTATGATTCAGACCCACCCCTCTTCTCTCATCCATTGGTTAAGCAATTCCTCAAAGGGGCTTCTAATATCAGGCTTCCCAGAAGACCTCCTACTCCACCCTGGGACCTGAATTATGTGTTAGAGAAACTAACCTTTCCTCCTTTTGAACCTGGCGCTTCAACAGAATTGAAATACCTCTCCTGGAAGACTGCCTTCCTACTTGCTATCACCTCTGCCAGAACAGTCTCAGAACTTCAAGCTGTCATGGCTGTCGGGCCCTTCATAATTTTCCATGCAGACAGAGTCTCCCTGAGGACCAATCCCTCCTTTATGCCCAAGGTGGTATCTGATGTGACCCTTAACCAGGCCATACACCCTCCCACCTTTTTTCCTAACCCCCAAAACAAGGGAGAAAGAATTCTACACTCACTAGGTGTGCACAGACAACTCCGATACTATCTGGACTGCACTAAGCCATTCAGAAAAACTGGCCAGCTTCTTGTAAGCTTTGCCCCAAGGCAGAGGGGAAGCCCATATCCAAACAAACCATTTTCAAATGGATTTCACACTCTCCATTTCTGCTACAGACTGCATGGGAAACCCATCCCTAGGTCAGTCCGTACCCACTCCACTAGTGCAACCTCCACTTCTTCTGCCTTCCTCAGAGGAGTACCTACCAGGGACAAATTGAAAGTGGACACCTGGACCTCTGTCCATACCTTTACAAAGCATTACCACCTACCTCTCTTTTCGAAGTCGAGGGCAGGGTTTGCCTCTGCAATTCTGCAGGGCCTCCTGTCCCATACCTAGCACTCTTATCTTTCCTTCCACCCTTTACCTCAGCTTTGGGAATCCTCCCACAGGTGATGACAGGAACAGTGAAACATGAAAGACATAGTACAGTTGTGTACACTTAACATAATTGTAGATGTTCGAGTGTATTCACTGTTGCAGTCTTGGTTTCCCTCCCTCCATCCCCCTTTTCTCATCTTCCCCTAGGGGGACACATGCTTCTCAGGGTGCCTCTTAGCCACCAGGACCACATGTTCATCGTGCATACAGCTGCAGTCATAACAGGTGGGTTATCCTGCCGTCAGGCGGGTCCTCGGTCGGCCGAATTCCAAAGTCTAGGTCCGGCGTCGGTTGTCGTCGCCACTTCTTCCCTGACGTCAGTCCGGCAGGGGTATAAAAGAGGCAGCCGACGCCATTTTCTTCAGTCTTTCTTGCCATGTGGTGCCCGAAGCAGAAGCAGTTCGCAAGTGCCGGTCGGCCAGCTCCTGAGATTTACGAAAGTATTTCAGCCGAAGTCTTCTTGAAGGCTAAGTACCCCGTTGGGGAAACTTTTCTTGCCTCAGACCGATGTCAGACAAAGTTAATAATTGCATTTCATGTGGGAAGCAAATACCGCATAAGGATTTCCACTCTTTCTGTATACCTTGTTTAGGCCCAGACCACAACATCTCGGCCTGCCGTTTTTGTGCTAGATTCAACAAGCGCACTATTAAGCATCGGGCAGAGTTTGCCCTTCACTTTTTTGGCAAAAAATTTAGTTATATTATGTCGTCGGATACTCCGACTCCAGTTTTGAGCAAAAAACGCAAAGATAAGGACCGACATACGAGGTCCGCACCACCTTCTGAAACCACGCTAAGGCCGACTACCAGTTCTCCGGTACTCAGCAAGGCGCCTACGCAGCCCCTGAGTACCGATGACAATGCATTACCAGTGTCTTCAGTACCGGAGGTCGCAGGCTTCTCGGCCCCCATTCCTACTACAGATACCGACGTCACTCCTGGCGGGGAAACTCAGAATTTAGACAGGCCTGCCATTTCTCAAGGGGTTTTCAGGCCTTCCTCCTTCTCTATTAAAGCCTTCACTAAATCTAAAGCAGCCATGAAAACCAAAAAACAGGTTCCTCAGACCCCCCTCTCAAGGCACCATGCCTAAAATACAGATGCTTAAAATGGCTGAGGATTTGATTACTCTTATCAGGGGTTCTCAACCCCCCTCTGACAAAAGGCCCAGATTAGAGGAAGACTACCCTTCCTCAGATCAAGCTTCTATTACCTCAGAACTATCTGAGGACCAGGATAATGCCTATTCTCCATTCGAAGACTCTGATGCAGAGGAGTCTATTCCCTCGGTCTCCCCCCCTGAGGACTTCTCTTTTGTGGAAACCCTGCATACATTGAGGGAACACTTTCACTGGGAAGGCCAAGATTACTCAGGGAATTTCTTCTGCTCCCCCAGCATAGACCTCTGGCTATCCCTCCTGTTTTAGATATATTGGATGATGTGTACACAGAAGCCAGCCTTAATCCAGATTCTTTGCCTCCAGCTCCTGTTAAACCAGACAGGTATTACCGGGTTCCTGATTCTCACCAGTTCCTATATAAAAGCCATACTGCTGACCCAGAAACAATTTCACAGGGTCCCAAGGGGATTAAGGCCTCTACTGCTAAAAACCCATTACCTTCAGAGAGAGATTCCAGAGCTTTAGAAAGGTGGGGGAAAAAGGTGTACACCTCGGCCACTTTAACCATGAGGGCATTAAACTGTCAGTTCCATATGTTAAACTATCAACAGTTTTTGATATCTCAGCTGAAAAGCAAGATGACACAACCAGAACAACCACATTTAAAAGAGTTGCAGGATTTGTTGCATGGTGCAGAGCAAGTGGGTAAACATACCTTGCAGTGTGGTTTTGATGCTTTAGAGGCCTCATGTAGAGCTGCTGTTATGGGGTCTGTTATACGTAGGCATGCTTGGCTCAAAGAGCAAACCTTACCAGATCATGTCAAAGCTAAGTTATTAGATGCACCTCTTCAAAAAGATGTATTGTTTGGTGTTAAAGCTGAGGAGGTGCTAAAGAAAATGGAGGAAAAAGCGAAATCAATGCAAACAGTGAAAGATTTCCTGCAGGTACAGCCTCCACGTTTCAGCAGAAACTTGCCTTCAAAAAATTGGTCCTTTCCAGCCACGGACAGACCTCAAAAGGGCAGATACAGGTGTCCAAGGGGTAGAGGGCAACCTCAAGGATCTTTCAGAGCCAGACAGTGGCAAGCACCAACCCCAAGAGGTGGAGAAGAAAGATCACAGTCTTTTAGAAAACAGACACAATGACTTCCCCCTACACCTGCCAAGCAAAGCTTTAATGGCAGCACCTTTGGGCGGAAAACTGACATTCTCAAAAAATTGGCATATTGTTACAAAAGACAAATGGATTCTGGACATTATAGACAGAGGCTACAAGTTCCACTTTCACACCCTTCCAAAAATGAGAGGCATGCCAAACCTGCCACAAAATCAAAGGGCAGAGGCGCAAAAACAAATTTCAGCTCTCATGGACATGAAAGCAATTCAAGAGGTACCTGCAAAAGAACAAGGTCAAGGGTTTTATTCCAGACTATTCCTGGTACCAAGGAAAGACAAAGATTGGAGACCTATCTTAGACCTATCCATCCTAAACACATATCTACAGGTGCCAAAATTCAAGATGCTCACATTACAGCAGCTTCTTCCCATGCTGGGCAAGGAGTGTTGGCTGGTAACATTGGACCTCAAGGAGGCATACCTGCATGTCCCTATCAGACAAGATTGCAGAAGATACCTCAGATTTCTTGCAGGTTCAACCCATTACCATTTCTCTGCATTGCCCTTTGGCTTATCTACTGCGCCCAGAGTGTTTACGAAATGCCTGTCATCAGTAATCGCCTTCTGCAGACTACAAGGGATACAAATCTATCCATATCTGGATGACTGCCTGATCCAAGCGGACAGCAAGGACATACTACTGCAACACCTGGCGTTTGTAATAAAACTGTTGAAATTCTTGGGATACACAGTCAACAAAAAGAAATCAAAACTAATACCCTCTCAACAAATAATTTTCCTGGGTCCAGCTTGGATACAACCACCCAGATGGCCTACCTCACCACAGACAAGCAAGGGCAACTGTCTCAATTCTTCAGAAAAATTGCAACTTACACCAGGCTAACTGCAAGGAAAGTCCTGCAGGCTCTGGGATTCATGGCATCTTGCATTCTACTAATCCCATGTGCAAAGCTGCATATGAGGAAACTTCAATGGTACCTAAAAAACTTATGGTCTCAACACAGCCACAGCTTGGAAGCAATTATACCACTCATTCCATGTCTTCAAAAGGAATTTATGTGGTGGGCTCAAGCTTGCCAAAGAAACACAGGTCTTCCTTTCTGTGTACCTCAAGCAACTCAAATCATCGCAACAGACGCCTCAGACTACGCCTGGGGAGAACACATGACAGATCAGTGCATTCAGGGAAAATGGACCCGAAAAGAGAAGCACCTTCACATCAACCAGAAGGAAATGCTAGCCGTGCAAAAGGCTATTATGACCTTCAAAGACCTACTGCATCCAGGCCAGCTATTGATAAGGACAGACAACACCACAGTGATGTGGTACATAAACAAACAGGGGGGAACTCATTCATACCCCCTGTGCTGGCAAGCCATGACCCTATGGAACACAGCACTGGAATTGCAAATTCAACTACAGGCACAATTCCTGCCAGGGAAGGAAAACACACTGGCAGACAACCTAAGCAGAAATATGACAGATCCACACGAATGGAAGTTGCATCCTCAAGTTTTCACAAAGATAACTCGGGCATGGGGACAGCCAGACATAGATCTCTCTGCTACCCACAGAAATTGCCAGTTGAAAAAATTTTGTTCAAGGACCTATCATCCACAGGCCTGGAAAGTGGACGCACTTTCCTTCAGTTGGGCAACATTGACAGTCTGTGCCTTCCCTCCTCTTCCTCTGCTGCCCAAAGTTCTATTAAAAGCCAGAGGAGAGAGGCTGAAAATTATTCTCATTGCTCCAGACTGGCCAAGACAACACTGGTATCCGCACCTGAAGAGCCTGACACATTCCCCACCATGGATCCTACCTCTAGTCCCTCTTCTGTTGTCCCAGCACAACTACAAAACCCTTCACAGCCATCTCAAAACTCTAAATCTAGCTGCATGGAGAATTCCTTGATTTCCCAACAGTTTCTCTTCTCCAAGGAAGTGCAGGATGTCATCTTGGAGGCCAGAAGACCTTCTAGTAGAAAGGCCTACTCCGCCAAATGGAAACGATTTTGTGCCTGGAATCAAGAAAAGGGACAGAATCCTTGGGTAATAAATATACCTCAAATTTTACAGTACCTAGCTGAGATGTTAAACAATGGACTTTCCTTCTCCTCCATCAAGATCCATGCTTCAGCCATTTCTGCACAATACAACACAGATCCTCCTTTATTCTCTCATCCTCTCTTAAGGCAGTTCCTCAGAGGGGCAAAGAATATAAAACCCCCAAGGAAACCACCAGTCCCTGCTTGGGACCTCAACTTCGTATTGGAAAAGCTGACCCTTCCTCCCTTCGAGCCAGCTTCTTCAACAGAGTTACAGTACTTGTCATGGAAAACAGCCTTTCTTCTGGCTATCACCTCAGCTCGCAGGGTTTCGGAGCTACAGGCCCTCATGGCTGTGCAACCATTCATCATTTTCCATCAGGACAGAGTTTCCTTATGAACCAACCCTACCTTTATGCCAACGGTAGTATCCAGTGTAGCTTTGAATCAGACTATCCACTTACCTACCTTTTATCCTAATCCACAAAACAAAGGAGAAAGACTACTACATTCCTTGGACATTCACAAACAACTTTGTTACTATTTGGACAGGACAAAGCCATTCAGGAAATCTGAGCAACTCTTTGTGTCCTATGCTGCAGGTGCTCAAGGAAAGGCTATTTCCAAACAGACAATTTCAAAATGGATAGCCCACTGCATACGCTTTTGTTACTCATTTCATGGAAAAACTGTGCCTGCATGCATCAGATCCCACTCCACCAGAGCCACAGCTACCTCTGCAGCCTTCCTCAGGGGGATCCCTACCAAGGACATTTTGGAAGCAGCCACCTGGAGTTCAGTGCACACTTTCTCCAAGCACTATCACCTCCCACTATACTCAAAATCTAGATTGGGCTTTGCCACAGCAGTCCTGCAGGGCATCCTAGCCCCTCCTAGTTCCACTTAATGCCCACCACCCTTACTTAGCTTTGGGATTCTACCCATCTGTTATGACTGCAGCTGTATGCACGATGAACATAGTACAGTTTTGTACCTGCCATAAATGTAGATGTCCGAGTGCTCATACAGCTGCAGTCCAGGATGTTCTTCATTCCACATTGCTGCAGTCCTAACTATTGGGTAGTCCGCTGTCCAGTCGGCCCGAATACCAGAGTATATGGCTGACGTCGGTCAGGGCGCATTAGACTGACGTCAGTACGTCAGGGTACTAATGCGCATGACCGACGTCATATCCTCAGTCTTTTTTGCCGCATGGTCCGATGCAGAAGCAGTTTTGCGAGTGCAGGTTGGCGTTCTGAAATTTTCTGAAGTCGGAGTTTCAGACCGAATCAGAGTTGGCTAAGTACCCCGTTGGGGAACATTTTGGTTTTGTGTTGCCTCAGTATTTAACCGGATGTCAGAAAAGTGAATAACTGTATTTCTTGTGGGAAACAGATACCTCATAGGGATTACCATACCTTGTGTATACCTTGTTTAGGGCCTGAGCACGACGTTGTTGGATGCCGCTCTTGTGCTAGGTTTAACAAACGCACTATTAAGAGAAGGTTAGACTGTGCCAGGTTAGTGTTTGGGAAGCGTTGCAATTATAAAATGCCGCCGGATGCTCCGGCCCGCTTCCAAGAAGCGCAAGGACAAAACAGCGAAGCCTAGGGTTGATGAACCGGCAGTCCCGGACGTCGGTTCTTTAGAAGGCTCAGTGGAGCCAGAGGTTTTGCCAGGAGTTTCTTTGGAGTCTCAGGCAGAGACTTTACTGTTACAGGATGTGCCTTCTCAGGAGGTAGGCCAGGCTGAGGGGGCTTCTCAGGTAACTGTTCTTCCCTCTCTTCCCAAGGGAGTTAGAGCCTCTCCTTCTGTTTCCAAAACTTCTTTGAGAGGTAGGCCAAGTTTAGCTTCAGGTTCTGTGCCTAAGAAACATATGCTTAAAATGGCAGAAGATTTGATTACTATGATTAGAGGTTCTATGCCCCCTCCTGATAAGAGGCCTAGGGTGGAACCTGAGTTTGATAGTTTTGAACAGTGTTCAGAGGCTTCTGAGACTTCTGCGGAAGATTTGCAGGAGTATCCTCCTTATTCTGATTCTGATGTGGATGATTCCACTCCTACAGCTTCTCCTCCTGAGGATTTCTCATTTTCAGAGACTCTGCATTCCATGAGGGAGCACTTTAAATGGGAAGGCCAGGATTACTCTGATTCCAGGAAAAGGCTTAGGGAATTCTTGTTTTACCCCAGCATAGGCCCTTAGCTATACCTCCTGTGTTGAATGTGGTGGAAGATGTTTTGCAGAGGCTTCCCTGAACCCTGATTCTTTGCCTCCTGCTCCTGTTAAACCTGATAGGTACTATAGGGTGCCTGAAGCTCATAAGTATCTTTTAAGAGTCCTAGGGCAGACCCGAAACTGTTTCTCAGGGACCTAAAGGTGTTAAGGCCTCTGTGGTTAAAAACCCTGTTCCCACTGATAAAGAGGCAAGGGCTTTGGATAGATGGGGAAAGAAAGTGTATACTTCTTCCACTTTAGCCATGAGGGCGTTGAATTGTCAGTTTCACATGCTAAAATATCAAAATTATCTCCTTTCACAACTGAAATCTAAGGTGGATGCTTTGGCGGAAGGTATTGAGTGTAAAGAGTTGCTGGATTTAGTTCATGTGTCTGAACAAGTGGGTAAGCATTCTTTGCAATGTGGTTTTGATGCTGTACAGGCCTCCTCGAGGGTGGCTGCCACTAGTTCTGTTCTTCGCAGGCATGCCTGGTTGAGGGATCAGAATTTAGCTGAGCATGTTAAGACAAGGATTTTGGATGCTCCTTTACAGTCTGATGTGTTGTTTGGTTCGCCTGTGGAAGCAGTTTTAAAGAAAATGGAGGACAAAGCTAAGTCTATGCAAACTGTTAAAGATTTTTGCAGGTGCAGCCACCGTAGATTAGTAGAAATTGGCCTACTAAGGGATGGACATAACCTGCTTATGACTCCCAGTCTAGGGGTAGGTCTAGACGTGGTAGGGGCAGAGCTCAAGGTTCTTTAGGCCTAGAACAGGAGTTCACCTGCTCAGACTTCTGGTGAGGGCAGGGGTCAGTCCTTTCGTAAACAGACCCAATGACCTGCCTTTTCAGCTGCCAGTAGATTCTCGCCTGGCAGCTCCTTTGGGAGGAAGACTGTCTCTTTTCAAAGAAAATTGGGATTTAATCACTCAAGACAGATGGGTGTTGGATATCATTCACCACGGTTACAGGTTTTATTTCCATACATTGCCCCTTTCAAAGGCATGCCAGACGTTCCTCCTCCACAAAGGAAAGAGGCTCACAAGCAAATTTCTCTGTTACTCCAAATAGGGGCCATTCAGCCAGTCCCTGTATCAGAAAGGGGCCTAGGATTTTATTCTCGCCTGTTCCTAGTACCAAAGAAGGGGAACACGTGGAGACCAATTTTGGATTTATCTATCCTCAACACTTATCTGGACATTCCAAAGTTCAAGATGTTGACGTTACAACAGCTTTTACCTCTACTGGGCAAAGATCACTGGATGGTAACTTTAGATCTCAAGGAAGCTTACCTTCATGTGCCTATAAGACTAAGTTGCAGGAAGTATCTGCGTTTTCGAGCTGGAAATTCTCATTATCAGTTCTCTGCATTGCCCTTTGGCTTATCTACTGCGCCCAGAGTATTCACAAAGGTTCTGGCTCCAGTGATAGCTTACTTCAGGCTAAAAGGAATTCAAATCTATCCTTACATGGACGACTGCCTGATTCTGGCTCAAGAAAAGGAAGACCTTCTACAGCATCTGGAATATGTTATAGCAGTGCTAAGATGCCTAGGGTATTCTGTGAACGAAATAAAGTCCAGTCTAGTACCCTCTCAAGACATGTGCTTTCTGGGTGTGAGACTGAATACAGCAGCCCAGATGGCCTTTTTAACCCCGGACAACCAAAAGAGTCTATCCCTTTACTTCCATCAACAATCTCATCAGTCCGTGCTGACTGCAAGGACAGTCCTTCAAGCATTAGGGTTCATGGCATCTTGTATTCTGGTGCTTCCCAATGCCAAACTGCATATGAGGAAGCTGCAATGGTATCTCAAAAATGTATGGACACAGCACTGCCAGGATTTGGACACTGTCATTCAAATAATACCTTGCCTTCAAAAAGAATTTTTGTGGTGGGCTCAGGAATGTCACCTAAACAAGGGACTCTCTGTGACCCGGCCAGAGGCGAGTCAGATTTTAACGACAGATGCCTCGGACATTGCTTGGGGAGCTCATCTAAATGGAAAGTGGATACAAGACAAGTGGCCTGCCAGACTACAGCATCTACATATCAACATGAAGGAGATGTTAGCAGTCCAGTTTGCATTAATGGCTTTCAAGGAGTTACTTCTTCCAGGGCAGGTGTTGATTCTAACAGACAACACAACTGTCATGTGGTACATCAACAAACAAGGGGAACACATTCTTATCCTCTATGCAGGCAAGCAATGATTTTATGGGAGACTGCGCTCAGCTTGCAACTAACTCTTCAGGCAAGGTTTCTGCCGGAGCACAGAACTCCTTAGCAGATGTGTTAAGCAGACAAATCATGGATCCCCACGAGTGGAAACTGGATCTTCATGTATTTCAGAAATTGACAGTGTCATGGGGAACTCCAGACATAGATCTGTTCGCTTCTCCACTAAACCACCAGCTGCCAAAGTTTTGCACAAAGGGGTTTCATCACACAGCTTGGAAAGTGGATGCTCTTTCTTTCAGTTGGAAAAATCTTCATGTGTATGCCTTTCCACCTCTGCCTCTTCTTCCAAAGGTGCTCTTAAAGGTCAGACAAGACAAGCCAAGGATGATTTTAATAGCTCCAGATTGGCCTCGGCAACACTGGTACCCACTACTAAGGAGTCTGGTAAGGAAGCCTCCATGGCCTTTACCTTTGATTCCACATCTGTTATCTCAGAAGGACGGTCATCTGCTCAATGTCAAGCTTCACTCACTTCATCTAACAGCCTGGCATATTCTGTGTTGAAACACAGCAGGTCTCAACTTCCTCAACAAGTTTTAAATGTGATTATGGAAGCTAGAAGACCTAGTACAAGGGAAGTGTACGCAGAAAAATGGAAGAGGTTTTTATTTTGGAGTACAGCAAAGAATTTGGAGATTTCTGAGCCTAATTTGAATGTGGCTCTTCAATATCTTACTGAGTTATTGGACAAAGGTTTGTCCTTCTCTTCCATTAAGATTCATGCTGCAGCAATTTCAGCTCACTATGATTGTGACCCACCATTGTTTTCGCATCCTTTGTTCAAGCAGTTTCTTAGAGGGGCAAAGAATATAAGACACCCACGTAGAGCTCCTACTCCTGCTTGGGATCTCAATTTTGTGTTGGAAAAACTTACTCTACAACCTTTTGAGCCTGCGGCTACTGCTGAATTGAAATACTTGTCATGGAAGACTGCTTTTCTGTTGGCTATTACTTCTGCAAGAAGGGTGTCTGAGTTGCAGGCCCTTATGGCAGTAGAGCCCTTTTGATTTTCCATAAGGATAGGGTATCATTACGTACTAATCCTTCCTTTATGCCTAAGGTGGTTTCTAGTGTGGCTTTAAACCAAACTATTCATTTGCCTACTTTTATGCAGACCCCCAAAATAAAGGGAAAAGATTTTGCACACTTTAGATGTACATAGGCAATTGCGTTATTATTTAAGCAGGACTAAGGATTTTAGGCAGTCTCAGCAGTTGTTTGTTTCTTTTGCTTTGAGTTCAGGGCAAGCCTGTGTCAAAACAAACTATTTCTAGGTGGATTGGGTTTTGCATTGCATTTTGTTATTCCCATCATGGCAAGGAGATTCCAGCTGGGATTAGGCCTCATTCCACTAGGGCTACTGCCACTTCTACAGCATTTCTAAGGGGTGGCAACTAAGGATATTTTGGAGGCAGCTACTTGGAGTTCAGTGCATACTTTCTCTAAGCATTATCACCTTCCTCTCTACTCTAAGTCTAGGGCTGGTTTTGCCACAGCTATTTTGCAAGGCATGTTGTCAGCTCCTGCTTCTTTATGATTTGCCAGCCTCCTTACCTCTGCTTTGGGATTCTACCCAATAGTTAGGACTGCAGCAATGTGGAATGAAGAACATAGTACAGTTTTGTACCTACCATAAATGTAGATGTTCGAGGATCCACATTGCTGCAGTCCAATTTACCTCCCTCCTTCCCTCTGTGTTTAGGGGTGGTTGTGTAGGTGAGGTTATATGCTGATATTTTTGTATATATTGTACATATTTCTGGTGCAGGTATATTGGGCCTTGTCTTTTTAGGGTCTTCTGACATCTGGGGCAAGAAAAGACTGAGGATATGACGTCGGTCATGCGCATTAGTACCCTGACGTACTGACGTCAGTCTAATGCGCCCTGACCGACGTCAGCCATATACTCTGGTATTCGGGCCGACTGGACAGCGGACTACCCAATAGTTAGGACTGCAGCAATGTGGATCCTCGAACATCTACATTTATGGTAGGTACAAAACTGTACTTTTCCCTCCCTCCATCCCCTCTTAGGACAGGCCTTATGACAAACACTTTTCATATAGTGGATCTGGTAGATTTGGATTTTTTGAGGTGGAGCATGTCCATTAATTCTGGGTTGGACATGGCCTTGTATGTCAGGCACAGGTCACCTCTGAGCAGACGGTATGCAACTGAATAGAGATGGAGTTTCTTCAGTCTGGCAGCATATGACAGATTTTGGAGTCCCTTTATCCTTTTGGTGAGGAACTTTTGGGGTCTCTCCAATTGCTGCAGGTGTCGGGTGAGATACATCCCGAATGGGGCATTGTACTCGATCATTGGTCTGATAAGTGAAGAGTACAGGGGAACAATGACCTCACTCGATCTGGATGTGAATCCCTTCATGATCAGGTGGGCAATGTAGAAGGTCTTTCTAACCACTTTAGCAGTGTGAGTGTCAAAAGAAAGGTCACTGTCAACATGGGTCCCCAGGTCCCTGATAACCTCTTCTGTGCTTAGTGGATTGCCACCTATATGGTAGCTTGGGGTTACCTTGTTTTTCCCCGAAGGGTATGACTATACATTTTTTGGCATTTAACTTCAGACCATGGCTCTGGCACCAGCTATCAGTTTCCGTGAGACCCCTCTGAAGGATATCTGTGTCCGATGTACTTTCCACTATGGCGCCCAGTTTGCAGTCATCTGCAAACTTTGTCAGCCATAGTCCTCCTATGTTTGCCTGTACTTCTGAGAAGTAGATGCCGAACAACAGGGGGCCAAGGACTGAGCCCTGTGTGACACCACTTGTGACCGGCTTGGAGTCTGACATGGCGCCAGCAACTCTAACCCTGTGGGTTCTGTCCTTTAGCCAGTTTGCAACCCATCTTGTGACATATGGGTTTACATTTAAGCTGGTAAGTTTCGCTATAATACCTGAGTGGGGTATTGTGTCGAAAGCCTTTGCAAGGTCAAGGTAGGCTGTATGGACTGCCTTTCCCTCATCAATGGCCTTGGTGACTGTTTCGAAGAAGTCGACCAAGTTCAAAAGGCATGATCTGCCCTTGACAAAGCCAAACTGGGTCAGGTCCAATGTCTGCAAGTCCCCTATGTCTTTGTTTATGAGTTCCATTATGATCCTCTCCATAGCTTTGCAGACCAGGCTTGTTAAGCTTATGGGGTGGTAATTACCAGGGTCCGTAGAGGCACCGCCTTTGTGGAGTGGGACCACAGTTGCCGTACGCCACCCCTTGTGCACGTATCCTGTGGTAAGGCTAAGATTAAACAGCTGCCTTATGTGCGGGTTTAGTTCCTCATTGAGTTCGTGTAACACACAGCCGGGGACACCATCCGGTCCCATTGATGCTGTGTTTTTAGCTTTAGAGAGAGCAGCTTTCACCTGCGCATTTGAGATGTCTGGGAGGCTACACTCCGCTGGGATAGTTATCTCTCCTTTTGGGGTGGAGAGGGGGGTGAAGTTTGCACTGAACCTGTCTGCCAGTATGTTGGCAATGTCTGTGGGTTCAGTGATTTTTGTATCATTTTGGACTAATTCTGAGCATATCTGGGAGTTTCCACCCAGGTTTCTAACATAGCTGAAGAAGGCTTTATGATTGTCTTTTGAATCTATGGCAATTTTTCTCTCAAAGTTGGCCTTGGATGATTTTATGAGTGCTCGTATTGTTTTTACTAATAATGATCAAGGGTGTCTTCTCTTTTATGGATTTTGCTCCATCATGTAACAGCTTTCTCCTCTTATTGTAAAGTTTGTTTATGGCTGGGGTCCACCAGACTGGACGTTTGCCCTTGGTGGAAAGAGTCTTGGTTTTATTAGGGATTGCCTGATCCATGCAGTCCTGGAGGTGTTTGTAGAAGGCATTTGTAAGGGCTTCCACAGCTTGGGTTGTGGTTTCCACTGGCTCGGGGGCCTTGAAGGATACCACACCAGTCTTGAGTAGTGTGAAGTTTGCTTTAGAGAAGTTCTTCACTGTGGTCTTTTTTGTTTGGGGTGGGGGCGGGATGTGGATTTCCAGTGAGATTAGTTTATGATCTTATCTCACCAATGAGGGATATACTTCCAGTGTGGAGCATTTTGTCCCCATGTTTGTGATGATGAGATCTAGTATATTTTCTCCTCTTGTGGGAACGGTGACTAGTTGTTCCATGGCTTTTGAATTTATGAATTCCAGGAACCTTTGGGCTAGAAAGTTGGGGCTTGAGTAATGTTCCCAGTCTATATTCGGGTAGTTGAAGTCACCCAATATAATGATGTTTGGAGATACATTTATACTGTCCAGTCTCTTCAGGAAGGCTGTGTGGGGTTCCTGAGTTTGAGAGGGTGGCCTGTAGCATGCTACAAATTGTAGAGCAGTTTTGCCTATGGTTAATTGCACCTGGATGGTTTCCGATGCTTCGTGCGTTGCCACCAACCTGGAGGTGTGGGTATCCTTGATGAATATGGATACACCCCCTCCTTTTGTGGTGTGGTCCGGGTTTTGGGGCCGGAACGCATGATATGAGGTAAAACCTGATAGTGCCGGGGTGCTCTCAGGAGCCTTGAACCAGGTTTCAGTCACAGCACAGGCATCGATGTTCTCCATACTGAGAAGGGCCTCGAAAAGTGCATTTTGAGATTTAGACTTCTGGCATTGAGCAGCATTACCCTTAGTTTCTTCCCATTTTTGTTTTCTAGGGTGGTAGGATTAGAATTTGAGCCTTGCCTAAAAAAGGCACTATGGGGGTGGCAAGAGCCTTAGCCAATATCCGGAATCCCAGGGGTGACAGGTGCAAGCCGTCCCTTGCGAAGCAGCGTGGCTTGTCAAGTATGTCATCCCAGGCAGACAGACACTGGATCCCCTTTGAATGACACCAGAAATTAAGCCAATTGTTAAAGCTGATCATCTTGTCTCTATGTTGTGGCATCATTCTTGGTGAAGGAAGGATACTGCTCAGGGTCAGGGTCATACCTGCCTGGGCTACATAATCAGAGAGCTCCTCTATGTTTCTTTTCATGTAGTCCAGGGAGGTACGTCTCAGGTCGTTCACACCAGCATGGACAATGACTGTGTCATATTTGTACTTGCTGTGAAGTGACCCGAGTGCTTGTGTTATGTGGCGGATTCTAGCGCCCGATAGGCAGTTTACTGTGACTCTCTCCTTGTTCAGCCTTGTGAGTGGGACGTCAGTGTGTCTGACTATGGAGTCACCTATGACAAGTATGTCTGGTGTTGTATTTGGCCTTAAGGGCTGTGACTGCTTTGCACACTGATTTTGTGGTTTATGTGTTGCCTGTGGTGTGTCATGAGGTGGCAGTTGCTTGGGTGTCTGCTTTGGAGGCCTCTGCTGTTTAGGTAAATTTTTGCTCAGAGCCTCCAAGTATGTCTTTGTGTGTTTATGTGTTTGATTCATTGTTGTGATAGCTTTATGTGAGACTGGTTTTGTGGTGTGTGTAGTTGCCTTCTCTTCCTGTCTGGTCTTGCCAGTCCTGAGTTGAGAGAGCTCAGCCTCCAGTTTGGCTAAATAGCTGCATCTCTCGCAAGTATTTGTGTTATGTGGGAGGAGGAGAGGGTTGTCTGTGTACATGAGGCAATTGTAAAATTGCTTCAGTATTCCCAGATTCACCATCTGGACAGGAGAGGACGCCAGCATCTGGCCCTTCGACATGCTAGATAAATTAAGAAGTTAGGGGTGTAACTGAATAAGAGAGGACTTAGTAAGGAAGTGGGTACTCCTGGGGGGGGGGGTTCGCTAGTGAGGGACTTTGTATAATACAGAAGTGCTAAACCTGAAAAGAAGATGCTTTTAAGACAAGTCCATCCTTTGGTTTCAGAGACCCAGGAACCAAGATCTATGAGATGTCTGATGTCGAATCAGAGGAAAGCTTCTTTCTCCACTCCCAACTATATCCTTGGCTAGTTCTGCTCGATACCATTAGGTCAGAATGGGTCTCTGAGTAAAAGTGTTGAGGTCAGCTCTGAGGGGATAGGCTCGGCTCCAGTTTTGTCAGATCCATCCCTTCCTCACTGAGCCTTGGCCTTGGACAGTTCGGATCTGGTTCCACCCCTGAGAAATGGATCTGATGGAGGCTGAGGGAGGTCTAGACCTGTCTTTGTCAGGTGTTTCAGCTCCAAGGAGGCTGGTTTGAGGTTGCTCTGGGTCCGTCTGCTTTCAAGGTGGTGGAAAGGGCTTTTTCTCTCCACAGAGGACTGCCCTGTCATACCTCGAATCCTACTCCTTTTCCCCCATCATTTCCTAAATCTGAGTCTGTCAGGCATATTCTACAGGGACAGCGAGAACCAATAAGTGTCCACCCAGTTCTAGTAGAGGAACGTCCCCTCTCTTCCAACACCTCACCTGAACATCCCGCTGAGGAGGTACATTGGAAGAGGACATGTAAGAGAAGATACGCTAACTCCCCATTGGAGTCTCTCACAGAGGGTACCGATTTTGATAAAGAAGAGGGGTCCCCCAGATCACCACCAGATGACACCTGCTTTGGAGATATTCTAGTGATCTTGGAACAGAAAGGTGACTGGTCTTCCCAGGCCTGTCTGCATCTTGGATTACCTTTTGGTGGATGAACTTACTGATTTAGTTACCCATCGGGCTTGGAAGGAACTGGGTACCATCAAACCCCATTCCTAATAAACCTGATAAGTCCCCCCCCCGACTGACCATTCTGGAGCAAAGGGGTCCTGGTTGATGCTGTGGTGGTGGTTACTGCCACCAAGAAAGAGCTAATGTAACAGAGCTCCACTGTCTATCTACCTAACAGGGAGTCTAGAGCATTGGACAGGTTTGGAAAGCAGGTTTTTGCCTTGGCAGCCTTTGCCCTGAGGTCACTAAATTACCTGGCACATTTTATTTTACTGTGTTTCAGAGAGATTTGACCAAAGAGCTTTCAAATACTCTTCGAGTCCATGTTTGCTGTGTATTTCAAAACTGACATCCTCTCAACTGGCCACTGTTTTGTACATATCCAGTGCTTCTATGAGGTTGATCTCTCTCACAGCTCAAGGCACCTCATGAGCAGCCATTTCAGGTATTGTCATAAGGAGACATGCCTGGATGCAGCTTTGTGACTTTACAGAACCCTTTAAAATGTTTTTTTTTATTAATGCTGTGTTTGATTGCACTTTTTTATTTGTGCCATCAGTAAAAGAGACACTTACCCACAGGGAACAAAATGGAAAGACTCTGTTGTAGGAATCAGGTTTTCTGTGCCTCAATGAACCTTTTCTAGGAATCACAGAGGTGGCAAGAAGATGTGATTCTGGAAATCTCAGAGACATTTCCAAGATCTCACGCAGTGAGAATTGCTCCATAGATGGAGGAGGAAATTTCAATGGTAGATGTTACCCTAGAGGCAGAGGAGGTCCGCAGAATCAGGGCTTTAGAGATTCTCTTTCAGAAGTGCTGCCCAACTGTCCAAATCTGGAGGCAGTGGGGGGTCGTTTGTCTTTGCACCCAAATGCCTAGGCAAGTATAACACAGGATACATGGATGCTAAGCATAATATGCATGGGTTATTACATACCAATTTCCCTTCTTCCATCTCGCAAAAAGAGGAAGCTTCCCAATGTTCCATCCAGTCAGTGGAAGACAGCAGCAAAAAGAAATTCAGAAGTTGCTAGACAAAAGTGTCATCCAAAAGGCCCCTCCAGACCAGATAGGATTCAGAACGTATTCATGCTTAATTTTAGTGCCAAAGAAAACAGGGGACCTCAGACCAATTTTGGATCTAAGCAACTTAAATCAGTACGTAAAGAAAGCTAATTTTCAACTGGTCATGGTCCAGTCCATTCTACCCTTTCTATACAAGGACAGTTGGATGTACTGTACAGATCTTCAGGATGCACACTATCTTATCAAAATAGATGATCCAGAAGACCTCTTCATGTCCAGCTGAGAGCCAGTCATTACCGATTCAGAGCTCTACCCTTTGGACTTATCACAGCTCCCATGGTGTTTACCAAATGCATGGCGGTAGTAGCAGCTCGCTCATTTGAGACTAAAGGAGTTCCAGGTGTTTCCATATCTAGACGACTGGCTCCTCACCTACCCCTCCAAGCATCTACTTCTACATACCAGGGACTATTTGCTCCAGATTTGCTATTGCTTGGGCATAACTATAAATCATGCCAAGTCAAACCTAACCCCAGTCCAGAGCCTGGGATTCATTGGTACTCTTCTAGACATGACAAAACAGATAGCCTCTTTACCTCCACATTGTATCTTCACTATAAGGAGTCAAGTCCATTTTTCCTTGCTCATTCAGCTCCTCCAGCAAGGTCAATACTGCAGGCATTAGGTTCCATGGCAAAGGCCATCATACTTCTTCCTTTGACACACTTCTTTATGCAGGTTGTACAATACACTTTAGCTGTACTATGGTCCATTCTGTATCAACCTCTATCCTTTCCATTCAGGTTCACCCCAGTTTGCAAACAACACATGTGATGGTGGGTACAGTCGGACAATTTAGACCTGGATAGACCCTTTTTTCTACCAGCTCCTGTGGCCACACTGACCATGGACACTTCTCAATTGGGGTGGGGGAGGCAATTCTTGGGAGGAACGATCCAAGGCATGTGATCCCCCCAAGAGACCAAGTTACATATCAGTGTCCTAACGATGACAGCGGACCTATTAGCATTGCAAGCATTTCAAATGCTCTGCCATTGGGGACTATTGCAGTTCAGACCAACAGCATGTCTGTAGTTTGGTACAGCAACAAACAAGGAGGAACTTGATCTTATCTCCTTTGCAGAGAGGCCATGAGAGTATGGGAATGGGCAATCTCATCAGACCGCTTTCTAATTGCTGTATACTTTTTGAGGAAAACCATTGTGCTAGTGGACAAACTAAGCAGATCCATTGTGATGCCCCATTAATGGTCTTTTGATCAGTCTATGCTAGGGAAGGTCTTATGACATCGGTGCCGACCTTGCTGCGATCTGTTTGCCAATCTCCTCAACAACAAGTGCAGCAAGTACTGTGCATCTGATACCTCGTCAATGGAGTCGCAGAGAGATGCTGCAGTTCACACTTGGCCCACGAGTCTCCGTTATGCTTACCCTCCTCCAAAATATTTACAGAAGGCAAGCAGGCTGAAGAGTTCAGTAATCCTCTTTGCCCCCTTCTGGGCCTTGGCAGGTATGGTTCCCATCCATCTCGTCATCATTATTCTCCATGGATACTGGAGCCAACTCTGGATCTTCTGCCACATCCATCCAGGATTCAGCATCCCAACATTCAAGCCCTAAGACTAACCACATGGTTTCTCCTCTTCCAGTAATAGTTAGACATCTCAGGCTTTCTTCCCCTGTTCATAATATTATTTGGCTTCTCAAAAAGAATTTAGTAAAAAAGTAAACAAAAGCAAATGGAAAGGATTCTCCCTGTGGGCTTTGAATGAAGACATTGATCCCTTTTCTGCCCCAGTCTCTAGGATTCTTCACTTCTTGACCATGCTTTATGAGGAAGCTAGTTTCTCTGCAATTAAACGTCACTTGGCAGCAATTTCTAATTTTCACAAGGGGAACATACATACTTATCTGGCTTCATCCAAGCTATGTAAAGCTTTCATGAAAATAATTTTTCTTCTAAGGCCTGTAATAAAAGATCCCTCACCACCTTGAGATCAGACAGTTGTACTACAAGGCCTAATGCAAAAAACTTTTGAGCCTTCAGCTAAATCTGATTTGAAGTTTCTATCATGGAAAACAGTTTGCTTTGTAGCCATCACATCCGCAAAGAGAATATCTGAACTCCAGGCTGTCTCTTTAAAATCTCTTTACATCATTTTTCATAAGGGTAGGGTTTCCTTACGAACAAACCCTTTCTTTTTACCTAAAGTGGCCTCTGAGAGTAACATTAACCAATCCATCCATTTACTAATTTTCTTTCCAAATTTTTCCAGTAAATGAGAGTACATGCTGCATCTTGATGTGCACAGACTGTTGTGTTTTTTATGTTCACAGGACAAGATAATTCAGAAAATCAGACCAACTTTATTTTTCCTTTTCTCCAAAGAGACTAGGTTATCCAGTATCCAAAGTCTCTCTAGCAAAATGGTTAACTTATTTTATTTCCTTGATTTATTCTCAGAAAGGCATGACATTATCTAAACCTCCCAAGGCTCATTCAACCAGATCCATGGCCACATTATCTAGTTTTTGGTCAAGAACATGTATTAACTACATTTGTGCTGCAGCTACATGGTCCAATGCTACATGGTCCAATGCTCATACTTTTTTATTCATTGCAAATTGAATATTATTTCTAGAAAGAGAGACACCTTTTGTTTGGTGGTACTCCAGAATATCCTTAAATGAAGGCCACCCATAATCAGTGCTGCTGGGTACTCTGCCCAGTAGATTGAGGAACAATAAAAAGGGCATCAGATTTAAAAGTTATGTTCTTACCATAACTAGGCATCTGTCTTGCCCATTTTCATTCTTCCCCAATCCAAGTTCCTGGAGAAGCCTATTGGATTGTATTGGAACCAATAGTTCCAGGTTTGAGCCCTGACTTTCTGTCAGACTATTCCTGTCTCTGTTTTACTATGAGAATTGGGCAGCAAACTCGATCTGAGGCTTTCTGGATGCAGTAGAGCATGATGGGCAGAGGGAGGAGGATCTTAAGTCTGGTGCAAGTTGGCCGAGTCTGATCCAAGGATCAGATCTGAACCCAAGTGTTGAGGAAAAATGAAAATGGACAACACAGATGCCTAGTGATGGTAAGAATATAACTTTTTTATTATACTCATTTTAGTTGTAAAATGCTCAGTTAATACATATTAAAAATTGAAGTTATTGTGGTAAGCATTTAAAAAGCTGACATTATTTTTGTGTTGTTAAGAGCGCACACAACCTTTGTATAATTATTTATTCACTTTGTCGACTGAGGTGTCCTAAACACCAATCACAGCACAGTTAGCAGTACATTTATGGAATTCCATCTTAGATTGTTTTTCACACAAATGTGCTCCATGAGATACTTCAGAGAAAAGAAATGCACCCCTTCAACGAGCATTGCTTTGCGCAAGTGAATGCATTTGTGTGTTTGTGTGTGTGCGCGTGTGTGTATGTATACATGTATGTATGTGTGTGTATATATATATATATATATATATATATATATATATATATATATATATATATATATATGTGTGTGTGTGTGCATGCGCAAGACAAGCTTTCTTCTAAAGCGTGCTTGCTTGATTTTTTTATTTTTCAGACTGTTGTAGTATTACTTGTGGGGTCCATTTTCTAAACTTAGGAAGTCATTATTATTGAGTTATGGGAATAATAGATAACTGACCTATTTGTCATAATTTTTCTTTCCTGCATCATAGTCATATTAGTAAAATTAAGGCTGCTGTATATACATAGACACATCCTGAGCTTTACCCAAGTCATAGCAGACTTACTCTGCATACTGTTGCAGATAGAATGAATCAGAACTTCACCGACTTTTTACAGACCCTCTAGTCCTTTTGCAATTTTTTGTTGTGTTAGAGTCCAGTACACCATACGTTTAAAGACCTTAAAAGTATGCAAAGAATCGATTGTTACAGCACTGAAGTATGGGCCACCGGATCTCTGATGTCTAAGACACAGATCACGTTTGAAAGATTTTCTTTTCTTTTTTTTTTAATTTGTTCATTTAAGTTTGTAGACTGGACCAGAACGGTCCATTTTCAACAACTACATTTTCAAGCACAGTGAAAAAGAGAAAGTACAAGCAAGTACAGTAAGTAGAAAACAAAGTAATCTATTCTTTTGCAGAACAGTGTTACTGTCCATTCTGTCATTTGCTATTGTTTGTTTTGCAGGAAGTACCCTTTGTTCCATTTGTTTAAACATTGAAACACAGATTCTTAATATAGGTTCCTGAACATTCTTTACTGTGTGTTTAATAAATTGCAAAGTTTCACTTATAATAAAACAAACACATTCTAGTTTACAGGAATTAGTATACTTACAGTTTAAGTAGGTTAAATCAGTGCTGCAAATAAAATCAGTTTTTCTGCCATTATTTTGTGTTATTGTCCTGTATTACATTGTTTATTTTCATCTGTTTCTGTTAAAAGCCATTGCATGTTTTGATTCCTCACATTTTTATTTATTTTTACGCTTGTTTTCCATAGCCATATTTTGCCCCTCATGTTTACATGCCAAGGCTATACTTTGGCAATACACTTCATCCCACCTCACGTTCATCTGTAAAAATGGGTTTATCCAGAGATCAGAGCAGTGGCCTAGTAAGTATTACATAGGATAACTTATAAGTTAACATTTAGAATCTTGTTTTTCTTTTATATATTTTGCATTACTAACCAGTAAAATAGTTTCTGAATAGAGTTTTAAATAAATTGGGCAGTTTGTCCTTTGTGTATACTAATTCTACTGCTATAATGTGTCACTTCCTAAACACTGAATTAATTTGTTAAAATAAAGCTATCTGGCTTAAATGTTAGATTATATCAGATGTCTTAGACTAATGGTATATAAATTGATTGTCTTTAGTGTTGCAGATACACAATATGCAGTGTTTAGTAAGGAAATGTATTTTTTGGGATTCCTATCCCACATGACGTCAAGGCTGGTTAATCTTTGGACTAAGAGTCCGTCAGCCTGTTCTTTACCCTTCTGGAAGAGAGCTCACTGTTTAATTTGTCCTCCTTTGAGGCAAGTGTCAAGTCCCAAGAATGGGAGTGCAGCTTTTTTATTTTTAGGTTCATAGGTAAGTACTAGGCTCTGCCCTTGTGGGACATTTTAAGCCTAGACAGTTTCTCTTCCGAAGGTGAGAATCAAGCTCTATACCTTGTGTCTGTGAGGTCAACACCTTAGCCATTATATTCCCCACACTGTAGTGTAACTTCTGCACATGTATGCAAAAAGTAGGAGCATGTGTCTTTCCACATGCAGCTTTCAGATGATGGCGCTGTGGAAGTCGAAGTCCCACGGACAAACCGTTGCTACTCTCCTTAGATGGGTGAGCAAGCAGTTGTCATCAAGTCCCCACCTCTCCCATACTAACTTCTCCCAAAACCAAAGTCATATGAAGCAAAACTCAGCAATTTATCTCTCTTTGCCAGTGGGGCTGTAAACAAAGTATTATTTTGAAGCAAAATGCCTTCTGCAAAAGCAAAGTAATATGCTTTTTCTGCTTAATAGGTTTAAGTATGATCAGTTTGTGATAGTGTACAGTTTTTAATAAGTCTTAAGTAGAAGATCTTCATTTCAAGTGGAAAATTTTAATATTAATGTATCTAATAGCCTTAGTCTTTCAGAAATGTTTTTCGTCTGTAGAGCCCAGGGCTGTGGACTGTAACCTTTGAACTTTGGTATTTCGGCTCTGGCTTCCCGCATGTTTATTGTAGCCAGTCCCTTGAATTTAATTGGATGCTGTGAATACTTTTCGGTGCCAAGAATCTGTTTAGTTTAAAAATAATTCTAATGTTTTGTTTTAGTTCCCTAAATATATTAAAATACTTCAGTTCTGATTAATTGTTTTTACAAAGAAAGAGAGGTCAGTTGTTGTTTACTTTGTCGTCATTCATTTACATACATCATCACCCTTATCTAATCGGATACAAATACAACCAAAGATTTCATATGGCAACTTGAGGTCTAAGGAAACATTTCTTGTTGTGAACCTTTGAGTTGGGCACAGCTGACTGTCTTTGAAGAAAGCTGCCCATCTACTGTGTATATCGCATATAGTGCCTGGAACATGTTTAAAAAAATAATACTTAAAGTTAATTGCACATGTTCTGTATTGTAAATTTGAAGGGCAAGTTACTAGAGTCTATGAAACGTTTGGTAGTGAATATGCTAAAAAGTGTTTCCTGAACCCAAGAAAGCAACTTCTTGTCACAGCTTCTGTTTATTCTTAGAAGTATCCCAGAAAAAATTACTTCTTCCATCTCTTTCTCTGTGTCTCTCTCTTGCTCCATGAATTCATGACATATGAGTAGTGAGCTAGGTAAAAGGCACTGCTGGGAGCAGAGGCAACGAACACTTTAGGACCAAAATCAAGAAACTGTTTAATGCGAAACCAAAAAACAAAACAGTAATGTAAAGCACTTTTCATCTCACTACATAGCAAGACTTCTTCAGACAAAGAAAGCAAAACGTTTGCAGCATTAAGTATTCACCCTGTACCTTCCTATTAAAATAATTAACCAGTTATAATGTTAAAACAGCCAGGTTCAGCATTTTCCAGCACAGTTACATTTTTGTAGTTAATGGAGTATATTAGCAGCACTTTGTGTAAACAACAGGATGTTCTTCGTGTTTCACTGTTGCAGTCATTACATTTGGGTAATCTGCTGGCAGGTTGCCCTCAGTCAGCCTGATTAACAAAGTTTTGGGTCCTGCGTCAGTTGCTGTCCCTTCTTCCATGACATCAGGTCGTCAGGGGTATAAAACATGCAGCCGATGCCATTACATCAGTCTTTCTTGCGGTGCGGTGCCCGAAGCAGAAGCAGTTCGCAAGTGCCAGTCGGCTGAGGTTAGGTATCTAGAGACAGTATAAAATAATTTTAACAAGTTTAAGTGTAAATTTTAAGTAAACTCTTAACCAATATTTAATATTATATTTGGTAATAAATTTTATGGTAAAATGTTTTATTTGGTGTGTGGGGATGGTGGGGTTGCTTGCTTAGTACTTATTTGTAGCTTTTCAAGTTGGAAAATGCTGAACCTGGCTGTTTTAACATTATTTAATTACTGACTTTTAATTGCTTCTATGTAGATGTTTTTATTGGTTAGTTTAATAGGAAGGTACAGGGTAAATACTTAATGCTGCAAACTTTTTGCTTTCTTTGTCTGAAGAAGTCTGGCTATGTAGCCAGATGAAAAGTGCTTTACATTACTGTTTTGTTTTTATGGTTTCGCATTAAAGAGTTTCTTGATTTTAGTCCTAAAGTGTTCGTTGTCACAGTTCCCAGCAGTGCCTTTTACCTAGTTTGTCGGTTCATTGTTTTTGAGATATGAGTAGTGAGCACACAAGGGCGTACTGTGCTGGCTTCAGCCATTAGTCTCTTGCAGTAATTTTGACTCAGCTTGGAAGTTGTTTAGTTTATCTGTAAATGCATATCTGTTGACCATGAGCATAAGCAAAAAAACACCATGGGTATCACATTACTGGGCTGTTTTTAATTCGGCCTGGTAACTGAAAATATCATGGTGATGGACAGTCTGTAAAGTGTACTCATCAGCTTATGCCTCCCCTTCTCCAGCCTTCGCCTGCAGTTCTAGAAGTTGATTGCCAGTCAGAATGCAACATATAGCAACCAAACTGTAATGTAGTCAGTTGACTTCCTTTCCTCTTAAAGAGACTGAGGTTGGTTGGTCATATTGGTCGGCACAAAATCCATTGGTTGCTTCATAGCAGTTTTGCACCAAATTGTTGGAGACATTCTTAGACCAAGATTCCACTGAGGATTGTTTTTCTCTATTTTTTCAGCAAATTTTTAAATAGATAGTTATAAATCAACAGTGAACAGGAATATGTTTGTAACATCAGAGCAATAGGATTGCAGATGGCAAAGCATGGGTCCTGAGTGAAGATAAGCCACCAATGAGTAACAGTTGAAAGCTGGTTAATTTTTCACTAGCTTTAGTTTAGTTTTGCACTGACTTAAGTCATAGAAACAAAGTTAGAATCATAGGGGTACACTTAAGTGAATGGCCTTATTACCTTCAGAGCTGGTTATGCATTTTGTTTTGTTAATGCAGAATGTTTATGCACAATAACAGTACATTAACACTTTCTTTGACAAAGGTCACTTTAATTCATAATATAGTTGATTATGACAGGGTTGTGATCATAACCATGTTGTGGTGTATGGAGCTTCATGATTATGCTCAAGAAATGACTAAATTACATTTTGGTTCAGTGCTACTGTAGGGTGAGACCTGACCTTAACAACGCTTAGCAGGGTGCTTAACAATTGTTAAGGATTCCTATGCATGGTTAACATAGAGTCTGCATTAAAGCAGACAACACTTGCCAGTAAACAACAGCAGAACATGAAAACTGCTTCATTTCAACTCTCATTTCTGCCTTATGTCTGCTAAAGTATACGTAGCATTTTGAATCAAACTCGTTTCCTTAGGCAGAGAATATATAAGGACATCAACCACTCCCAAACTGCTTTACCAGCTTTCCAAGCTGTCACAACACATTGAATTTTTTTATCTTGCTTTTCACAAACTAGTACATACATGGAGCAAATAGACCTTCATGTACTACAAAGAATTTTGATTGTATCTCTGAATTTTTCGGCATCCATGTCTTGAACACATAATATATTTATTACTGTTGGAGACCCTATCATAATCCTGTATGCTGCATGTTGAGATGTGGATTTCAAGAGATTCTCTTTGAGAGTAAATGTCTTCCTTTTGAAGAACTGAAAATATTTCATCGGCAAAGTCTCTCTTATTGTCAGAAGATTAAGAAGCAGATTCCCCTTCATCTCAGTGGTGCATTTTTTGTTGGCTTAACTTTTTCCTACATTAGTTGTTGTGCATCCAATAATGTCTTTGATCCTCCAGGAAAAACTGTTTTGAAGACAAATGAATTTAGCATCTTAAATGTTGCTTATCCCTCTCAACATCCCAGTTCAATAAACTTGCTTTATTTTGCCTAGTGTACAGAGCATAATCATCTTCCACAAGTACTCTGGAATGGTTGATATTTTACTTTTCTGACAACAATTTTGTTAGGAGCAGCTCTTTCTGCTGGTATGATTGCATCGTTTAAGTCTCAGCTGCTTTCTTCTGGCCAGAGTTTGAACATCCAGATATGTACCATCTCAGTTAAAAATATTGCTGCAGAATACCAATCCATTTGCTTATTTTGTACTTCAATAAAATTAAGGCAGTGTATAGAAAAGAAAATCTGAAGTTTTCTGTTGGTGCTCTGTGTTATAATGCTACTATTATTTGAAACTGCTGTGCTTGTGAAACCTTGTTTAGATACTTTCCTTCATTCCAGTCTCGGATTTCTGCAGGTTTTTCTGCTCATCTATATAGCTATTTAAAGCTTTTTCTATTTGTTTTTTTTTCAGCCTTTTTGTCATTTGACTTTGTATATTTCTCCAGTGTCTCACCTATTTGCACACACCAGAGTGCATTTGATTTCATTTTTTCCTCCTTAAGTTGTAGGAAGCCATCTCTTGTGTTAAGGCTGGAAAATTGAGCTGCTGCCCAACTAGAGGTTTTTCTTTTTCTTTTCTTGTTGATTTTCGCTTTCTTTCTCCAAAGTCTCCCCTTTTGCAGAGTGACCGCAGTCACAGATCTTCACACTCTTCTCGGTCCTCTAGGCTCTCGGACCACGACTTGGAGAGAGTGGTCAGTAGGTTGTTGAAGTCGCAGGCACTGGCCAAAATGTTGTCCAGCCCTCCTCATCAGGTGTCGGCTCTGTCTGTTTCTATCGATGTTCCTCCTCTGACTCCACTGAGCTCGGAGCCGGAGTTTATTGGGGCTCGAGTCATGGAACTGTCGGCTCCGATAACGATTTCTACTTTGGATCCATCATCGGCTCCGATCCCCTCGATGGTGCCTTCCGTTGAGGGATCTGGGTGCCAAGACTCCCTCGTCAGCTCCGAGGGGGCGAGTAGCATCGGACCCTTGTCCGACCCCGCTCTCCCTCTCGGAGCATCGGCACAGGTGAGCTCGGCTCCTACATCGACCTCAGAGCCGTCTCCTTCAGTGCAGAGGATTCCGGTCTCCTCGGAGCCAGAGCCTTCTCTGCATCGTGGCAGGGGCGCCTTCGATGTCATGAGGAATGTGCTGGCCTCCCAGTCAGCTCCACCTTTGACCCCACTGGCTCCATCCCCCGTAGTGCCTGCGTCAACAGCTGTCCCTCCTCCAGACCCCAAGCGTGGGGAACCAGTGCTCCAGGGCACCCCATTGGGTGTTTCCTCTTCTTCCGAGGCCTCCCCTGATCATTCAGAGGAGCCCCCTCGGAAGAAGTGCAAGAGGAAGCACATTGACTCCCCCGAGTCTGTCACTTTGGATACGGATTTGGATGAATCGGAAGGGTCCCCGAGATCCCTCTCTGAAGAGGTTTCCTTCTCAAACATCCTAGAAATGCTTAAGCAGAAGGGGAACTGGAATACCCTAGACCCTACCGAGGATGAATCCGCATTCCTGGATGCTTTCGGTTCCTGACCTTCCATCTCCTGGGTTTCTCCGCCCTTCGATCCTCTAATGTCAGTGGTGGCTCAAAGTGCTTGGTCAACCCCGGATACAGTGGAACCAACCCAGAGGAGACCAAGCAAGTTTATCACTGCTCCCACTGACAAGCAGTTCCTTACTAGGGGTGTTCCCTTGGATGTCATGGTGGTAGCAGCAGCCACTAAAAAGGAGTTAGCGGAAACTTCTTCCTCTGTCCATCCTCCTAACAAGGAGTCCAGGACCATGGACAGATACGGGAAGCGAATGTTTGCTTCAGCGACCTTCTCCATGAGGTCACTGAATTACTTATGCCATTTCACCAGGCTTCAGAGGGATCTCCTGAAAGAACTCGGAGACCATTAGCTGAAGGGGCTCAGGCTAAAGTGGCTTCTCAGCTGGCAACCCTTAACTCAGTAGTCAACTCCTCCATGAGGTTAATTTCCTACGCAGCCAGTGGTGCAAGTAGAGCCGCAGGCACAGGAGTGGCACTTCGGAGACATGCATGGATGTGGCTGTGTAATTTTGCGGAACTCTTTAGGGCATCATTCACCAACACTCCCTTTGACGGTTCCTTTCTTTTTGGACCATAGGGGAAAGACACTCTCACTAGGTGTGAGCAAGAAGGCAAGACTCTCTCTGCTGTGGGAGTCCATTTTTCCACTCCTTCCAGACCATACCCCAAGGGTCAGAAGAGTGGGAAAATGTGGTTTTGGAAATACCAGGGAGCTTTGTCTGACACGCGTAGTGATTTTTCCTCCAGGAGAAGAGGAGGAAATAATAACAGACGCCGCCCTCATGGCAGAGGGGGTCCGCAGAACCAGGGCAGCAGAGAATCTTTCTCTGACAAGCCCTTCCAACATCCTTGAAGGGTTGCCTGACTGTCTGCCTCTGGAGGCAGTCGGGGGAAGACTTTCATTGTACCCAAAAGCCTGGCTAAACCTAACGCAAGACAAATGGGTACATTCAGTCATATCTGAGGTTGCAGAATCCCATTCTTTCAACCGCCTTTACCGTCACGCAAGTCCCTCTCAGATGTTTCACCCAATCTGAGGGACCAAGCAGTTATAGAAGTTTCAAAACTGCTAGAAAAAAAGAGTCATCCAGTTAGCCCCGGTAGACCAACACGGATCCGGAACTTACTCAAGGTTCTTTTTGGTACCAAAAAAGATAGGGGACTGGAGACCTATTTTGGATCTCAGCAGACTGAACAAGTCTGTTCAAAGAACAAAGTTTCGGATGGACACGCTACAGTCCATTCTACCCTTTCTGGGTCAGGACAATTGGATGTGCTCCATAGATCTCCAGGATGCGTACTCTCATATCAAGATGGACAGACGCTCCAGGAGGTTCCTTCGCTTCCTGCTGGGAGCCAGTCATTACCAGTTCAGAGCTCTGCCCTTTGGTCTCACCACAGCCCCCAGGGTGTTCAGCAAATGTATGGCACTGGTCACGGCTCACATGAGGTGTCGAGGATTCCAGTTGTTTCCATATCTAGATGACTGGCTCCTCACTTCTACTACCAGGCATCGACTTCTTCAAGCCAGGGACTATACAATTTCAATTTGCTCCCAGCTAGGTATTACTATAAATTTTGAAAAATCTGCCTTGTTGCCCTGTTAATCTATTACTTATGTAGGAGCTGACTTAGATACAAGGAGCATGTACGCAAAGCTACCTTCGGACAGGGTGTCCACAATTCGCCAGCAAGTTCAATTCCTCATGCAGTGCAAAAGGGTACAAGTCAGGTACATCCTTCAAACTCTAGGCTCTATGGCAGCGGCAGTTCTTCTGATACCCCTGGCCCGCTTTCAAATGAGAATCCTTCAATGGCTTCTATTCACACAGTGGCCCTTCCAACAGATCATGATTACAGAAGCATGCAAAAGACACCTTTCCTGGTGGATGGTCTCCCCACTAGTGACTCAGGGCAGACCCTTCATTCAGCCCCCTCCGGTTGCTACAGTGACCACAAACGCCTCCCTGATAGGGTGTGGGGGGGGCATTATCAGGGAAGGACAGTCCAAGGCACTTGACAGACTCACGAGTACCATCTGCATATAAACGTCCTAGAAATGAGAGCCGTGCTCCTACCATTGCAAGCTCTTCAGGACTCTCTCCCTTCTGGGACCATTGCAATACAATCGGACAACATGTCAGTGGTGTGGAACATCAACAAGCAGGACGGAATCAGGTCCTACCCCCTATGTCGAGAAGCGCTCATACTCTGGCAGTGGGCGATTTCCTCCCAACGATTTCTGATTGCGACGCACATCCCTGGAACGTCCAACATCATAGCAGACAGCCTCAGCAGAACTATTCTCATGCCTCACGAGTGGTCTCTTGAGTCAGGTAGTTGCGGATCTGATCTTCCGCAAATGGGGGCAACCTTGCTGCGATCTTTTTGCCACCCCCTTCAACACCAAATGCAGCAACTACTTCTCCCTTCTTCCGCTTCCAGGTCACTCTCCCAGAGATGCTCTAGTCCACGATTGGCCCCAGGGACTTCTTTATGCCTTCCCTCTATTTCCCCTGATACCAAAACTCATACAGAAAGCAATTTCGTTGGGTTGCAAGATGATCCTCATTGCCCCCTACTGGCCTCGACAGATATGGTTTCTGTTTCTGCACCGTTACCTTCTTGAGCAGCCCTGGACTCTGGATCTGATTCCAGACCTACTGATCCATCAATCAGGAGGGCTACATCAATCCCTTCAAACACTCCAGCTTACAGCTTGGTTGCCCCACTTCCAACCTTAGCCAGGCTTCCCAGCATTTCCCCGGCAGTACGTGACATTATTGTCTCCTCCCATAAGTCTACCACTAGAAGGACTTATGCTAGCAAATGGAAATGTTTTTCTTGTTTGGCAGAGGCTAGGAACATAGATCCCTTCACAGCCCCTCTCCACGAAATCTTGAGTTCTTAACAGAACTCTTTCATTCGGGGTCTGCTTCTGCTACAATCAGGGTTCAATTAGTGGACATTTTAAATTTTCATGTGGGGTGGTGTAATGCAAACATTATGTCTCATAAGCTAAGTAAAGCCTTTCTAAGAGGGACTACTCTCCTTAGACCCCCAGTGAGAGATCTCCCTCCTCCTTGGGACCTTAATCGGGTACTAACATCCTTGATTATGCCCCCCCTTGAACCTGCAGCATCCTGCTCCATTAAGTTTCTATCTTGGAAAACTCTTTCTGGTAGCTATTACTTCAGCCAGACGAGTCTCTGAACTTCAGGCACTATGTGTCCGTCCTCCATACTTAGTATTTCATAAGGACAGGGTTGCTCTGAGGACTAATCCCTCTTTTCTTTTGAAAGTCTGCTCAGAAAATATTTATTTATTTTTATTTTATTTTACATTTGTTTATTTTACATTTGTTTACCGGGTTAGTCTGACTGGATACATATCCCTTTTCAGCAGAGACCCGGGGAGAAAAGCTCCACATTTGAAAAGAACAACAATACATAGACTAACATCAGCAACATTCAAAATACAGAGAGACTCATTACAAATGCATTCTATTAAATTCCACAATTACAATGATGAGTAAATCCCCAGATATTGAGATAGGTTAAGAAGTAAAGAGGTTTGCGCTTTTAATCACAAGGGAGAAGGCAATATCTTCATACACAAATAATTTGAATCAATCTGTAGACCTACCTGTGTTTTTTCCTAACCACACCAACAAGGCAGAATACAAGTTACATCAATTGGATGTTCATAGACAATTACGTTTCTGCCTGCATAGGACGAAGGATATAAGGAAGTCTGACCAACTATTACTCTCCTATGCTTGAGGCAAACAGGGTCTCCCAGTTTCCAAAGTGACCTTATCCAGGTGGTTGTCTCACATCATTACCTTTATCTATCAACTAAGGAACAAAGACTTGCCTATCAAACCGAAGGGTCATTCTACTAGGGCCTTAGCCACCTCTGTAGCCTTCCAGTCTAAGTTGCCCATGGACTCTATCTGTGCCGCTGCTACGTGGGCAAATCCTCATACCTTTATTTCTTATTACAAGTTGGATTTGGTCTCCAGGACTAGAGCTAACTTTGGTTCCACTGTTCTGAAGGGTCCGTTCCAATGAGCCACCCAGGATTGTAGGTGCTAGGGACGCTGTCCCAACCAGCAAGAATGAAGGCGAGATTGACAACTTAACATAAAGAAGTTATGTACCTACCATAACGTTCCATGTTAGTTGTCTTCATCTCGCCTTCTTTCTTGCGCCCCCCCCCCCCCTATCCTATTGGACCGAGAGGACTTCAGGTTTCACTGGCTGAGTGTTCTCTGGTTTGTTTCCTCTACTGACTTGGAGAATAAGACAGGTATACTTAACCTTTTGTTTGGAGGGGTCCTTTCTATAGCTATGTCTGCGGTTAGCTATTTCAAATGAGATCTGGGTAGCTAGCGCTAGGCATCATGGGATAAGAGGTAGCCTTGAGCCATTAAACAGCTCTCGAGCTATAGAAGATGGCCGAGTCAGAGCCGAAGATCGGCTCCGATCCCAACCAGCAAGAAAGAAGGTAAGATGAAAACAACTAACATGGAACGTTACGGTAGGTACATAACTTCTTTTTCTTGTTGATGTAATAGTCAAAACTTGAACTCAATGTCTCAAGCATTTCCCATATCTTCCAGTGGCTCAATACTTACAGGATCCTGCTAACCTCTTTAAATTGGAGCTGTCCTCCTCTTCCACTTCTGTGTTATGAATTCCCAGAGTAAGAGATGGGGAAAATATTTTACATTTGTGCAGGCGTCATAACAATAAAGCTGTCTAAAGAAAGGTCATCGTTCTTGTTTGTGGGCAGTTTAGTCTTCGGTTGAATTTTAGAATTTTATTTGGACAGGTATTAACACTTTGTGAGAATATTTGTGTGTGTAAATGTTGCACTTACTGAAGTAGCTGTAGTAATTGTGCAGTTCTGTGAATTTAGGGTTAGAATTTGGGTTATGACTGAAGATTTGGTTTGGCATCTGTTCAGGTTAGGTTTTTGTTTAGGTTAATGTGGCATAGGAAGAGCTGTGACCTCTTTGTGGCGTATGGGGGACGTTGCCTTTCAGAAGAAATGCTAAGGATTATTTTTCTGAATGCACATTTCACTTAATATGTTTTGGTAATTTACATAGATATATACACACACACACACACACACACACATATATATATATATATATATATATATATATATATATATATATATATTTTTTTTTCCATTAGTTTAACTCTTGTGTAGTCTTTTTGTTTTTTTCCTGTCTCAAACAGATTTCCTATGTTAATCTTTGAAGGCTATCAGCAGTGTGTGACTCTATGAATTTCCTTTTTTTCATATCCTGACCTATACCCAGTTTTGGAAGTTCTGTAGCTCATGTGATTGAGAGTACATGTACTTCCTAGTAGCCCATCAGGACCTCGACCATCAGTTTAGGAGGGCTTAGTCAGCCCCCTATGTTCCCCATTTCTTTTCACCATGCACATAGTTAGGATCTCAGGTTGTAATGTACATTGTAGGGTAGGTCTCGTGTTCAGTGCCTAAACTGTTGAAACCTTTTAAGTGTTCTGCATTCATCACATCACAAGTCAGTATCTACACCAGTCTTGTTTGCAGTGGCTTAGAGGAAGTGCATTTTAAGAAGAACCGTTACAATGCATGGATTTTAGCTGCCCACCCATAAAGCAAGATGCAGGAAGTTTACGGTCTACATTACCTCATTGAAAATGACATCCATAGTTGGAAGCGGTGCAGAGACTGTCAGTAAGGCATCCAACTTGATGTTGGGCCATGGTGAAATAGAAGAAGGTAAGTATTTGCAAGTCAAGCTTCAGCCTGAACCTTCCCTTACAAAATCAATCCCTGTGGCAGTCTGTGGTTTCTTCATTTGTTTCTCACTCTTTTGAAACTTGGTGTATGGTGTGTCATTGCTATCCTTCACACACTGGATCATCAGTACCAGGACCACAGTTATCCAGCTAATGTAAAGCAAGCCTATGGGTCCCTCAGAGAAGAATCAGTGGTAGAAATCACACTCAAGGATATCTACTCTTGCCCTCCATGAGGCTGCAGGTCTTCTCAAGCTATGTGAATGATAGAAATATGACATCTTTATAGTGTTGTGTGTGCTGTCTGATGAGGTTGTAGGATCTCTCTTCATATTTTTTTGATCTGACCTCTAGGGAGCATAGGTTGATTATCAAAGGAAGTCCCAAGTAGGCTTCTTAATTTCCTGGAGCCACATGTGGCATCCACCACTTTAGGCATTTTCAGCAGTCAGTCCTTCCATTTCACTTGCTTCACTGCCCCTTGCCTTGGATAACTTCAGGCCCACCTCCTGCTGGAGCTAGGACTAGGGGACAGTCTCATTTATAACACTCCGGCGCCACAGCTACAATAGCCTTCAAGGAGTAAAAATGTTAGAAAACATGCATGTATATTTTAAAAAACCCTAAAGTTAATCAGTTATACAATTTTACAATGAATGAATTAATTAATTAATCAATTACATTAAAACCTTCCAGTTGCATTCAGTATTCAGACCTATTAAAGTGTATTATCTAACTTTTTTTGGACTTGGTTCATTTGGCATTGTGGTTTCTAGTTATTTTTTGTTTGTCTGCATAGTATTATAGACAGTCTCATTTATATTCACAGTCCACCTGACATCAGGAAATACATAGGTCTGTTTCTGAGACAGACATGGACAGTACGACCTTCCCCTCCATATGACCCCTTCTTTGGAGAGAGATTCAGACTGTTGAGGTCATCTGTGGATATAGCCCCTCTAGCATCCCTACAGAAGAGTCTAAATCAGTGTCTGTGAACATTGATGAACTTTACTTCGTTGTCTCATTTAACTCATTCTGAACAAAAAGATATTCTATAGTCACAACCAAATATCTCATATTTGTATAACAACCAAGAAAATGACCAGTGAAAAACAGCTCTACTTTCCAAGCATACACTTTTATTTATTAAGAACAAAATTCTCTAGCGCCTCAGCCTTAGCCACAGAGTAAAACTACTAAATTAAAAAATAGTAAAATTACTAAAAAAGCCCTCCTTTTATATTCAATTCAAACACATCTTAATTAATATATATACATACTAATCATTAAAACACATTCCATTACATTCTTAAAGTTAAAAACTCATAAAAAACTCAATCCTTATTTAATCCATTAGGTAGTAATGTATTATATTTCATTATAAGGATAGACTCCTTTTGTCTCAATATGTGTTTTAATAACTCCACATTTTCATATTGTAATGTTACTTGTTCCAGTACTGTTATTTTTATAGTATTTATTTCACCTTTATGTTCTTTATTAAAGTGTTCCGCTACAGGACTCATAACTTTATTATTTCTACCATCTCTAACATGCTCTTTTATTCTATCAGCCAATGACCTTTTTGTTTCTCCTATATAGTGTTTATTAAAGGAACAAACTATAGTATAAATCACACCTTTGCTTAAACAAGAGTATGTTCCCAATGTTTCAAACTTTTTTCTACCTATTCTATCTACTTTTGTTATAATATATTGACATATAGAACATTTTCCACAGGGAAAAGTTCCCTTTATTTCCACATTTTTCAACATCTTTTCTGTTGGTCTTATATATTTTCCATGCACCAAGAAATCCTTAAGATTTCTTCCCCTTTGATAAGAAATTCTTAATTCTGTTTGCGACAGTGACTGAACATTCCTTAAGGCCGAGGCGATAAGAGAATTTTGTTCTTAAAAAATAAAAGTGTATGCTTGGAAAGTAGAGCTGTTTTTCACTGATCATTTTCTTGGTTGTTATACAAAAAAGATATTCTAGTTTAAATTTTCAAGGCTAAGCAGTTTCCAAAATCTCAAACATAATGATGTGATAGAGGTGGCAAGTAATACAAATACTAAAATATTGATGTGTTATCAGTGAACACTACTTTGAGAAAAAATATGAATAAATTTACTTTAATTTTAAGGTAAAATAATATAATTGTCCTTTTAGTAGATTCTAAACTGATCAATACACTTTTGATGTGATGGGCTAGTGGATGTTGTCCTTTGCCACTTTGAGTTTTACTGGCTGTCTTTATTTGCCTCAGTTCCGTTCCTCCGTTATGGATCAGGGACTGAAAAAAGCCTGCTCTGGATCTCAGTAATTCTGGTGCCAAAGAATGGGAATAAAAATCTTAGCAAAGCTTCCTCAGTGGCCTTTCACAGAACCTGCTCTAGCTTTGTGCTACTGCTTTCATTATGTCAGCAGACTAAAGAATCTGTGCCAGATGACATGGTACTGGTTTTCTTTTACAGATGACCTGTAACAGGACATACTGGATGTCCCTTTTCAGGTGAGTTCCTTACTGAGCAGCCTTTTCAAGATCTGCTTAGAGCCTTGTAAGAGAGACGACAGGAGTAAGCCACATTTGAAGGTCTCTGTGTTACCTCAGATGATGATCATGTTTCACTGTTGCAGTCCTGACCTGGAAACAGTGATTCATATCATTCCTAGTCTAAGGACAGAGTTCCTTTGGTGGGCAGAGGCCTGCTACCACAACAAGGGACTCCCTTTCACTCTACCCCCTGCAGCCCAAACCCTAACAACAGACATATCAGACTATGCATGGGGGGCTCACATGGCAGGGCAGTGCATTCAGGGCAAATGGAACCCAAGACAGATGCACTTGCATATCAATCAGAAAGAAATGTTAGCTGTACAGAATGCTCTGACAGCCTTCAAAGATCATATCCTTCCAGGACAACTGTTGGTAAAAACAGACAACACCACAATTATGTGGTACATAAACAAGCAAGGAGGAACACACTCTTAACCTCTCTGCAAACTAGCCATGGCTCTGTGAAACACAGCTTTGAGCTACCAAGTACACCTACAAGCTCAATTCCTGCAAGGCAAACTAAATTCACTGGCAGACTATTTAAGCAGAAATCTCATGGACTCACACGAATGGAAACTAGAACCCAAAATATTCAACCTCTTGAGGAACAAATGGGAGACTCCAGAGGTAGACCTGTTTGCCTTCCCTCAGAATTATCAATTGAACAATTTCTGCACCAGAACTTCCCACAGTCAAGCTTGGAAAGTGGGTGCCCTGTCCTTTACCTGGGAAAGAATCTCGGTTTATGCCATTCCCCCTCTACCTCTCCTCTTGAAGGTTCTACTAAAGATCAAACAGAACAAGCCAAGGACAATACTGATTGCACCGGACTGGCCACGCCAGCACTGGTACCCCCCTCTAGCACAGTATGACACTGCTACAACCATGGCACCTGCCTCAGACCCCTTCCCTGCTGTCCCAGCAGGCGGGCCAGATTCTGCACCCTCAGCTTCAAACACTGAACCTTGCAGCCTGGCTAATTCCATGAGCTCTCCTCTAGCATCCCTCAGCAAGCAGGTGCTGGATGTCATTCTGGAGGCAAGGAGGCCTAGTACCAGAAAATCCTATGCTGAAAAGTGGAAAAGATACTGTTCCAGGATCCAGGCTCAGGGGATGGGCACAACGGTGGCCAGCTTACCTCATATTCTAGAGTATTTAACAGAAATGCTCCATAAGGGCCTATCCTTCTCATCATTTAAGATTCATGCCTCTGCCATTTTAGCACATTATAATACTGAGCCACCCCTCTTCTCTCACCCCTTGCTAAAGCAATTCCTTAGAGGGGCCAAAAAATTAAGACCCCCAGGAGAGCTCCCACTCCAGCCTGGGACCTTAACTTTGTATTGGAAAAGCTTACTCCCCCACCCCCCCCTTTGAGCCAGCGGCAACAGTAGAGTTGAAATTCCTTTCTTGGAAAACAGCCTTCCTTCTAGCCATCACTTCAGCAAGAAGAGTGTCTGAATTACAGGCCCTCATGGCAGTAGAACCCTTCATTATCTTCCATGCGGACAGGGTTTCCCTCAGGACTAATCCTTCCCTTATGCCCAAGGTGGTGTCTGGTGTGGCCCTAAACCAGTCCATTCATTTGCCTACTTTTTTCCCTAATCCACAAAACAAAGGGGAATGGATACTGCACTCTCTGTACGTGCACAGACAACTTAGATTCTGTTTAGACATGACTAAACCTCTCAGAAGATCTGAGCAGCTGCTAGTTGGCTTTGCTGCAGGGGCAGAGGGGAAGGACATTTCAAAGCAAACCATTTCCAAATGGATAGCCCATTGCATTCACTTCTGCTACAAGCACTATGGAAAACCTACCCCACAGGGGATAAGATTACATTCCACCAGGGCTGCATCTATCTCTACGGCATTTGTCAGAGGAGTCCCTACCAGGGACATCCTGGAAGCTACTACCTGGAGCTCTGTACATACCTTCACCAAGCATTACCACCTGCCTATCTTTTCTAAATCCAGAGCTGGGTTTGCCACAGCAGTCTTGCAGGGCTTAATAGCTGGCCCTAATGCTCTTTAACTACTGCCTCCCTTCCTTAGTTTTGGGAATCAACACAAATGTGATGACTGCAACAGTGAAACACGAAGAACATAGTGCAGTTGTGTACACTTAACATAAATGTAGATGTTTATGTGTATTCACTGTTGCAGTCCTGGTTACCCTCCCTCCAGCCCCCTGCCTTATCTTGGCTCTACCTTTCCTTCTTGTTTGGTATATATTTTTTCATGTGTATTTGCTTTTTGATGGGGGTGTACCATACCATATATTTGCTTCCTATTGTGAGGGCACCTGACATTTGGGGCAAGAAAAATTGATGTAATGGCATCGGCTGCATGTTTTATACCCCTGATGACTTGACGTCATGGAAGAAGCGACAGCATCCGACACAGAAATCCGAAGACTCTGGTATTCAGGCCGGCTGAGGGCTACCTGCAGGCAGATAACCCAAATGTGATGACTGCAACAGTGAATACACTCGAACTTCTACATTTATGGTAAGTGTACACAACTGTACTTTTTTGTGACCGCTTTAATTTTAGAATGATCAGACATAGGGCCGAGATCTTAGCCAGATTCCTTAGTCTTGAATCTTCCCGTCAGCATCCAGTGGCATCTGCCAGTCATTCAGAGGTTGAGCAGCCTTAGACGTAAGAGGGAAAAAGATAAGAGACCCAAGCTTAGGGCCTCTGACGACAACTATTCTTTGTCTGTTTCTCCTTCTAGGGTTGTGATCATTGAAGAAGGCAAAGTGCTTTCGCAGCCCCCTTCTGTGTCTGAGGTGGTGGTGCAGACCACTGTCAAGACTTGTTCATAGTCCGACATGCCATTGAGTCCCTCTACTTACACACAAGCCCTTGCTTTTAGCTCATTGGTCAGGTTTGGGGCTGCTCAGCAGGCCTTGGCTTCTGATAAGTGCACTCTAACAGCTGACGATCCTTTGTGGCTTTGGCCTACCCCGGTTCCTCATTCCTCCAGAGCGATAGGTGTCAATTTCGGACATTCCTACGTCCAAGGCCAAAGTGACTCTTAAGAGGGGTGCTTCAGCAGGGGCTTCCCCTAGGCCTACTGGATCCCTTTTTCAGGGATATCAGCAAGACATAGTTAGGCTAGCTGAAGACTTTTTTTCCATAGCCAGATATAGACAAGCCCCCAGGGGTTCTTCCACAAGAAAAGGGATCCTACTTTTGAAGTTTTTCCACATTATTTTGAATCTGATGGGGATTCTGACCTAGAGGGGTCGGATTCTGAAGAAAGACCTTCCCTCACTTCTTTTGAGGAATGAGATTCTGATGAGATCCTGGCGTCTGCTCCCCCTCCCAGAGGAAATTACTTTTGGAGAACCTCTCCATGCTGTGAGGGAACATTTCCAGTGGGAAGCACAGGAATTACCCTCAGTCTAAAAAGAAAATTAGGGAGTTCCTGGATTAGCCAGAACACAAACCTCTTCCTATTCCCCCTGTTTTAGAGGTGGTTGAGGATGTCTTCCTATGTTCCTCCTCGAATCCTGACTGTTCTCCCAGCCCCTCAAAAAACAGACAGGTTTTATAGGGTACAGGACTCCCATAAATACCTTTTCAAAAATCCATCTGCTGATCCAGCAGTGATCACCCCAGGACCATAGGGGCTAGAGCCAGTTCCTGTAGAAACCCTTTACCTACAGATAGAGAGCAAGGCCCTTGTTACATTTGGGAAAAAAGTATATACCTCAGCCACCCTAACCGTGAAGGCTTTCAGTTGTGAATTTCACATGATTAAACATCAGCAAATCATCCTGGATCAGCTAAAACAAAAGGCATCTTTCCTTGAGGATAAAAACCTTTGTAAGGAGTTTTTCGATCTCTACCACTCCAGGTCACAGGTATCAAGGCATTCCTTACTCTGTGACTACGATGCTATGGAGTCCTCTAGCCGGGCTGTAGCCACTGGTTCTGTTATTAGAAGGCATGTGTGGCTTAGGGAACAATCTCTTCCTGACCATGTTAAATCTAACCTTCTTGATGCTCCCCTAGAGAAGGACTTTCTCTTTGGGTCTGAAGCGAAGGCTGTTCTTAAAAAGTTGGAAGATAAAGCTAAGTCTATGCAAACTGTAAAATACTTACTTCAATTTCAGCCGCCAAGGTTTAGTAAAAACCTCTCCACTAAACACTAGTCCTTTCCCTCCCAATATAGAAGCAGGCAGAGGAAACTCCAGTGGGAAAGGACATAAAGGCAGTGGCAACCGCTGCAGAGACCCTGGCATTGGACCTCAAAAACTTCCAGGCAAGGGAGTTCTAGGCCACAGGCCTCTGCCAGAGAGCAACAATGACTCACCCACCCTGTTCTCCCTGCCTCCCCCCACAAGACTAGAAGGAAGGCTGTCCTTGTTCAAACAAAATTGGTACGTCATCACTTCAGACAAGTGGGTTCTAAACATTATTTCAAATGGTTACAAACTTAGTTTCAAAGAGCCTTTTAAATACTCAGGCTAGCCAAATATTCCTCCAAATAAAAAAGAAACAGAAGCCCTCTCAAATCCAGATTTTGTGCTTTCAGGGATCAGCGGAACCAGATCTGGAACATCAGAAATGAAAATGGTTCTACTCCAGGCTATTTGTGGTTCCCAGAAAAGAAGGCTGTTGACGTTCTATCTTAGATCTGTCCATCCTCAATCAGTTCCACCTGGTTCCAAAATTCAAAATGTTAACTCTTCAAAAACTCTTGCCCATGATAGCTCCACAGACCTTTATGATCTCTCTGGATCTTAAAGATGCCTACCTGCACATTCCCATTCAGGAATCGCACAGAAGATTTCTTCACTTCAGAGCAGGTACGAGTCACTTTCAGTTTTCTGCACTGCCCTTTGGCTTGTCTACTGTTCACAGGGTTTTCACCAAGTGCTTAGCCCATGCAGTTGCCTTTTGCCCAGAGGGGTCCAGATCTACCCCTACCTGGATTATTGCCTATTACAGGCCTCAAATCTGTCAAAACTTCACAAGGATCTGAGGGTTACCCAGAACCTCTTGTCCTCCACCATAAATCTGCAAAATTCCAACACTGTTCCGTCCACCAGGATAGTTTTCCTGGGGGCCCTTTTGGACTCTTCTTTTCAAAAAGCCATCCTTCCCCTAGACAAAGTCTCCTTTTTGACCCACTACTTCAAAAGAAGGTAGTAGAAACAGTGCATCTCAGACAGAGTGTTCCTCCAAGCATTAGGCTGCATGGCATCTTGTATCCTTATGGTTCCCCTGGCTAGGCTGCAGATGAGAAAACTCCAGTGGTAACTCAAAAATATGTGGTTGCAACACTCTCAGTCCCTGGTGACCGAGATACAGATGATTCCTTGAAGGAGGAGTTTGCATGGTGGGCACAGTCTTGTGCACAAAATCAGGGCTTTCCATTCAGATTCACTCCCCAGGGCAAGACTCTTACCACAGATGCCTCAGAGACAGCCTGGGGGGGGGGGGGCTTATGTGGAAGGGCTAATAACCCTGGGGCCCTTCCAAGCCTAGCCAAGAGTTTATCCCCCAAAAGAAACTTCAGTCAGCATCTGTCGCCCCAGTCAATGAGAGAAACCGGTGGAACCCCTGGGACAAATTTGTGGTTTCCCATCCACTCATTAAGGTTGCACTTGAAGAGGGTCAGCAAGGTGCTCTGTTTGACACGTATGGCTGCTGCTGACACCAGATGGAAAATCTTTTCCATTTAACAGGGTATGATTTTCTTGTACTAGGTCTTCTAGCCTCCTTCTGAATGCCCTGAATCCGTTTGCTCAGGGCGGGCTTGGTTCTGGATGCTGTGGAATTATCCAAGCTGAAAGGCTAAGTGTCTGCAGGTTGACGTGGGAGACTCAGTTCAAGGACAGGCACTTAAACTGGAAAGAGTGTATGGCAGTGCAGAAAGGCCTGGTAGCTTTCAAGGAAAAATGGGAGCCAGGAGTCCTGTTAGTCAAGACAGAGAACACCACAGTTATGTGGTACATAAACAAGCAGGGGGACCCCTAACTCTTACCTTTTATGTTTTCTAGCAATGCAAGTTTGGGAAACTCTGGGACTCCTGGCACAATGCCTTCCAGATGCTCAATGTACTGTAGCAGATCACCTCAGCAAAAACCTGATGGACCCCCACGAGTGGCATCTGCATTGGGAAGTATTTCTTAGCATGGTCCAGGGATGGGGAGTCCCACAGATAGACCTTTTTGCCAGCAATGAAAATGTTTAACTGAAAAGATTTTGTTCCAGGAACAAACAGCAATCAGCCTGGAGAATAGATGCTTTCTCCTTCCCTTGGGCTCATCTGTTCATTTATGCATTCCCTCTCATGCCTCTTCTCCCTCAGGTGCTCTTAAAGGTAAGAGAAGAGGGCCCAAGGGCAATTTTGATAGCCCCATGGTATTCTCTGCTTCAGAAACTAACCAACCAGAGTCCATGGCTGTTGCCTCAGAGAGTCGACCTTCTAACTCAGGACAAGAGAAGGATCGTGCACGTCAACCTGCAGATGCTTAGCCTTTCAGCTTGGATAATTCCACAGCATCCAGAACCAAGCCCGCCCTGAGCAAACGGATTCAGGGCATTCAGAAGGAGGCTAGAAGGCCTAGTACAAGAAAATCATACCCTGTTAAATAGAAAAGATTTTCCATCTGGTGTCAGCAGCAGCCATACGTGTCAAACAGAGCACCTTGCTGACCCTCTTCAAGTGCAACCTTAATGAGTGGGTGGGAAACCACAAATTTGTCCCAGGGGTTCCACCTGTTTCTCTCATTGACTGGGGCGACAGATGCTGACTGAAGTTTCTTTTGGGGGATAAACTCTTGGCTAGGCTTGGAAGGGCCTCAGGGTTATTAGCCTAGTAACCTCTTATGATCTTCCTATGAACACAATCCCGATTCAGCCCAGATGTCTGTCATTCTAAATTACCTGGCTAGTCTGATTGATAAAGGCCTTTCCTACTCCCACATTAAAATCCATTCATCTGCCATTTCAGCCCATATAACTGCTCTACCTCCTGTCTTTTTCCATCCTTTGTTAAGACAGTTTCTTATGGAGTCATCCACAACACACATCGAGGGAGGCAACCTCCCCCTCCATGGGACCTTAATTTTGTTCTGGAAGAACTGACTCTGCCTCCTTTCAAACTTGCAACTTTTGCCCATCTAAAGTTTCTAACTTGGAAAACTTTTATTCTGCTGGCTATCACCTCTGCTAGGAGAGTCTCTTAGCTGCAAACTGTCATGCCAGTGGAGCCATTCCTCATCTTCCACCCAGACAGGGTTTCCCTTAGAACTAACCCTTCCTTTATGCCCAAGGTAGTCACTGACAATTCGCTTAGTCAGGCCATTCACCTGCCCAAATTCTTTCCCAACTCTCAGAACCAAGGAGAAAAAATACTTAATTCTTTGGATGTGCGTAGGCAGCTCCATTACTGTCTTGACAGAACAAAAGCATTTAGAAAATCTGACCAACTCTTTGTGACCTTTGTCCCTGGCTGTGAGGGAAAACCAGCTTCTAAACAGATCATCTCAAAATGGATCTCCCACTGCATCTCATTTTGTTGCAGCCATCATGGCAAAAAGTCACCTGAGGCTCTCAGGTCACACTCCACTAGGGCTACTGCTATGTCTACTGCCTTCCTGAAAGGAGTTCCTATTAAGGACAGTCTGGAAGCTGCACACCTTTACCAAATACTACCATTTAGCAGCCTTTTCCAGGTCCAGAGCAGGATTTGCCACTATCATTCTGCAGGGCATCCTCTCCTCTCCCTAATCACATTCCACCCTTAGTTCAGCTTTGGGAATTTTCCCACAAGTCAGGACTACAACAGTGAAATATGAAGAACATAGTACAGTTGTGTACACTTACCATAAATGTAGATGTTTGAGTATATTCATTGTTGAAGTCTTCTTTCCCTCCTTCCTCCCCCTTAGCCTATTAGGTAGTTAACTTATAAGTTCTTCTCTAGCTAAGGGAATCCCTTTGGCCTCTCCTCCATTATAGGTGCTGTTTTTCATCCCCCTACTGCCCACTTTTGGGGGGCAAGAAAAAACTGATATCAAGGCGTTGGCTGGCTGTCTATATGCCCTAGTGCACTGACGTCAGTTTGGGTGTCCAACGGCCTAAGGAGGAGGAGAATTTTTTTCCTGGTAGTCAGGCTGGCCAAGGGCTTTCACAATGGGAAATCCGTCAAGTCAGGACTGCAACAGTGAATACACTCAAGCATCTACATTTATGGTAAGTATACACATCTGTACTTTCCTTCCATTCTATCCAGTCGTCTCATTTCCCTAGGAAGGAAAGCCTTGATTGGAGTAGAAGAGTTACTTGGGTGTTGGGAAGTCTTGCCACCCCTAGTTTTCCCCTTGAAGTCTCTAAAAGGTTAGTCCCTGTAAGTGATACTGCATCAGTCTGGACTGTCTTGCAATATTGTACGTGGCAAGCAACTTCTCTGAATTTGCATTAGGTTGAAAACCATTACCTGGAGCAGTGAGCTTTGGACATGTTCTTAGCTGACCACATTTTAGAACTATGAGTTCAGTGTCAGAGAAAGCTCTGTCAAAGGGCCATGGGATCTCTGCAGAACTTAAGGAACAAGATCCAGTTATGCTAATATGGGATTGTATAACACTTTCATGCAGAGGGTACATGGGGAGGGGGTTTCTGTTCCTTCATCCTTTTTTCTGAAGTGGATGTTATAGTTTCATCCTATGTTGGACCTTGGTGACTTCAGAGATCAAATCTGGTGTATGAAGTTCTAGATGGTGATTTTTCCAAGGGATCAATTGATGAGGTCACTGCACAAGATGGCTCCTGGTGGTCCCATCAAGCAAGTGCCTTGTTGTGGCATTTGCTTGGATCCTTCCATGGTTCTAGGCCTTGGTGGTGATAACCATGAACTGGGAGATATTGAGATATCTTGTCTTTGTTTCAGTACAGGGGTTGTCTTCTTTGGAACATAGTTTGATAAATTTCATTGTTTGTCATCTCTGCTGGTTGGCTAAGCTCTTGCAAACTCGGGTACAGGTGGAGAGGTTGGTGGAAACACTCATGCTTTTTGATCACTTGACAGCCACTGTTTTCCACATCCCATTCATCTGTTTGTGAATGGGGGTGGTTTATTTGAAAATTAGGTGCCCTTACAAAGTTTCTTTTAGCATTATACTCCTTTCAGTGGGTGTAGAATAGTGGATGATGTCTAACTTTCTGTGAACCATTAGTCTTCATGCAACTGAAACTGTCTGCTTTGCAAGTAGGATGGAGAGTCCATTTAGTCTGTGTACTGATGCAGAGGAAATGGGTTTCATAAATGGAGGCATTCTGTAAACCTCAATCTAAGGGTTTTGATTTCTGCCTTCCAATGATTCCTGACTTCAGAACTCTGAAAAGTGAGTTAAGATCAGAGCTATTGTTGCTGCTATCTTGTAACCAGTCCTAGGTGTGGTATGTAATGAAGTGCAGGTTTTCCTACTCCACACGCACAGAAGTATTGCACATCTGTCAGTGGGTCCTAATCTGTGTTCTCATGGTTCACACTTTAGGGAAGTGAATATGCTTGCAGAGTCCGTCAGTCACAGTTACAGTTCTTTCCTGGAGCTAAGGATAAAGGATTCCATCACAGGAATTACATACTTCTAAGCTAAGGATAAAGGGGACCTTTGTGTTCAGGATTTTCTGGCACTGGGGTACCGTAGAGATCAAAATCCACCTCATTGAAATAATGCAGATCTCCCCCACTTCTGTTGATTTCAGTAGGACAGGTGTGTGCATTCTCCTTTTATTGACACGAGAGATTCCTGTATGCTATTCCACCTTTTTTTTTTTCTAAATTCTTGTCTCATCAAAAATGCAGAGAAGAAAGGCCAGCACTCGTGCTTTTTTACCCTGTGGTATGCAAAGAATGTATAGTTTCAAGCCTTTAGGTCCCTAGCTGTACAAGAGGCTATCCAAGAACAAGGCAAATATGTCCTTTTTTGTTGGAGTGACAGCTGGATGCACTTCATGGCGTAACTTTGTATCTTGGCTAGATCTACCAGCTGGAGTTTTGGAGATGATTGAAGTTACTGGGAAGCCATCTTCATGTCAGACGTATGCTGATGAGTGGTAGATGCTCTTCTTCTGGACATAGAAGTATTTCATGGGACTTTATTTTCTTCTAGCTTGTATATGTTCAGCCTTATCTAAAATACCTGCATAACTTGGTTCTCAGTTATTCAATGACCAGGTGCAGGTTTCCAGCTTCTCTGCATATCACAATCTTTTGGTCAGTAGAAGTGTACCCAAAACTGGCTGGTAAAATCACTCCCTTTAATAGGTTCTGCATCTTCACCAGCCTTAAAGAATATTCTCCTCCTTGAGAGACTTTATCTTTATTATTGACTTAGTAGTCTGTCCCTCACTTTAACCATCTGGTTTAGCATAGGTTCATATTAAGCTTATAGACTATGGAGGTTATCAAGATGCGTAGACATATCAGCAGTGAAAATTTGCTATCACCCATCCAGTTATCCAGACTGATTTTAAAGGTTACTAGGAAAGTATGCTGCTTGCATATTCCAGAAGTGGGAGATATGTTAGGTTGGATATCTGGCACTCCATCTGGTGGAGTTGATGTGACATATTAGATATAGCTGTCTAGAATGGGTGTTTGCTTTACCATTTGTTCTGTTTAGATGAAAGGGGATAGGAGGAGAGAGGTAAGGTGGGTGGAGTGAATCTGAAAGAGAATTTGTGTGCAAGAATATTAACATCTTAGAGGTTGGAAAATGAGGTACCATTGGAAAGACGCTCAGTACAGAGTTGAAAGTTAATTCTAAACTTCCTAATATATCTGAAGTAGGCCATACAATTGTCATTTGAATTTGTTGCAGTCCTAATTTCATAACTGGCCTTACATTTCCTAACGTTAAGTTTTAGAGATTTATCAGTTTTAAATACGTTTTGTAATGATGAAGGGGACATGTTTTAGCAGTGGCCAAGAGCTAAGAAGCATTTTTTTTTCTTTTTATTACAGAGTTTGTGGGTGTGGTAGTGCCACCATATGGGTTTAGTTCTAAATCTGCTATTATGGTTGCACCAGGTTGATACAGATACCTCAATGTGTCAATCCAAAAGGTAGTAAAGTTCAAAGCAGTAGGCAGCAGCCCAAGTTAAAATATTTGATGGGGAGCTATACCATTTGTGAATCTCAGTAAATCAGTACATTATTTGTTTTGGAATAATCCCTGAATGTGGGGTAGTTATTAGGGCCATAAAGCAGGTTTCCATGGAGAAGATAACATTAATTCCATGGAGAAAGTTCTCCTCCCATCCCTTTTAATGTAATTACGTGAATGAACTTGGCTTGGGATCCAGACTGTACTACTCAGGTGGGGGACAGGCTAGAAATGGTGTAGGAATAGTGGTGAGAGAGAGGCTTCAGAAGGCAGCAAGGGATATCATCAGAATTAATGACAGACTCATGGCAGTCAGACACCAGTGTAATGATAGGGCAGTATTCATAATTTCAGCCTGTGCCCCACAGCAGGGTTGTGATAGTGAGGAAAAGAGTGCATTTAGACAGCAGTTGCAGGACCTACTAGATAAAGCAGGACAACATGAATTGGTGTTGATAATGGGTGACTTGAATGCTCATATCGGGACAGACAGAACATTATTTGAGGACTGCTTGAGTCCACATGGGTGGGGCAATAGGAATAAAAAAGGAGAGGCCTTTCTAGACTTCTGTCTGGCAAATTGCTTGATAGTAGCCAACACATGGTTCAGAAAGAGAGACAGTCACAAGATCACATAAAAGAGCAGACAACATGTAACTCAGGTAGACTTCCTCCTAGTAAGAAAAAGCCACTAGGGTAGAATCCATAATTACAGAGTCATCCCGAGTGAAACGGTTGGCCCACATCATAAACCACTAGTTGTTACAGTCTGCTGCAAGCAGTGGTCAAAGAAGGTGCTAAGGTCAACAGAGACCAGGCTGAAGACCTGGACGTTGACTGGAGAGAAAGTACAACAGTTCAAAGAATTACTCTGGGCTCTAGCACCCCAAGAAGAGGAGGGAATAGGTGGAGTTGAACAAGAATGGCAGCACATAAAAACAGCATGTATTAGGACTACAGAAAAGATACATGGATGAGCCAGGTATGGTAATAAGGTACATAAGGAAAGCTGGTGGTGGAATGCAGAAGCCCAGGAAGTCATCAAAAGAAAGGAGGAGTGCAGGAAGAAGTGGGAGATAGAAAACACTGACCAGACTAGGAAAGACTACTGATTGGCTAACAAAAAAGCTAAGAAAGAAGTTGGAATAGCAAAGAATAGGGCATCAGAGGCCCTCTACCAACGTCTGGAAAGTGACTCAGTAAGTGGCACAAAGAAACTATATCAGGTTGCAAGGCAAAGACAGAAAGATAAAGAAGATAGTTAGACACCATTCATAAGGGATGTCAGCAACAACCTGCTCACCAGTCCACAGGACATCAAAGGCAGATGGAAGGAGTACTTCCAGCAGCTTCTGAATGAAGAAAATCCCACAGAAGCTATACTGCCCTAGAAATAGCCTACAATGAGAGAAGATGAGGATCCCATCCTAGAAGAAGTAAAAACAGCACTAAGGAAAATGAAGTCAGGGAAAGCAGTAGGCTCAGATGAGCTCACAGCAAATATGATAAAGATGCTAGGTGAGATAGGGGAGAAATGGCTCCTGAGGGTACTAATAGTAGTGTGGAGAGAAAGGCATATCCCACATGACTGGACAATAAGCATACTCATGCCAGTGTACAAGAACTAAGGGACATCCACAACTGTGGGCAGTACAGAGACATCAAATTCCTATCACATTGCATGAAAGTTCTGGAGAGGGTGATTGATAAACGGATACGCAGAGTAGTAGAATGTAAGATGGGAGATGAGCAGTTTGGATTTAGATCAGGATGCAGTACAATTGACCCAATGTTTGTAGAGAGACAAATACTCGAGAAGAAGCTAAAGATGAGTAGAGAGTCCAACTGGGCATTCCTATACTTGGAAAAAGCATATGACAAAATCCCAAGAAAGCCGATCTGGGCAGGCTATGTACAAGGACCCAATGATTCAAGTACAAACAGTGTTCGACCTCACAGACGGGTTCTCAGTGGGAGTGGGGTGTACACCAGGGTTCAGCTCTGAGCCCACTGCTGTTCGTACTGGTGATGGACGACATTAGCAAATGGGTCGGAGGGGACAGATCAACAAAGTTGCTGTATGTATACGATGTGGCATTACAGGCAGACTCTGAGCTAGAACTTCATCAAAGGATAGGAGAATGGAATGCAAAACTGAAGGCACATGGGGTGAAACTAAGCACAGATAAGACAGTGGGTAATGGCAGCAAACTGGGGAAATCGGAAGAAGCTGAGAATAGAGACAGAAGGGAAGATAAGGGAACAGATAAACAGCTTCAGGTATCTGGGAAGGGTGGTTGAGGAGAAGGGTAGTCTGAATGAGGAGGTCAAGGCTAGAATCAGGGTCTGGAGCCAACTGGCATAGAGTGTCCGTTGTAGTTTATGACAGAAGAATGCCAAAGAAGCTGAAAAGTAAGGTGTACAAGACAGTGGTGTGACCAGTACTACTGTATGGTACAGAAACCTGGGCAGTAAAGGCAGAACAGTTGAAGAAGCTAGAGGTGATGGAAATGAAGTGACTGAGAAGGGTAGTAGGGTGCACTCCATGGGACAGACGAAGAAATGTGGACATAAGAGCAGAAGCCAAAGTAGCTCCAATTGCAGAAAAGTTCAAAGAGAACAGATTACAATGGTCTGGACACATGTGCGGAAAAGCAGAAGACAATCTGGTGAGGAAGATTTGGGACAGACAGGAAGAAGGTAAGAGGAAGTGAGGACATCCAGCAAAGAGGTGGATGGATTGTGTGAAAGAAGATCTGCGACAGTCAGGAATGAGTGTTGAAGAAGGCTGGAGAGTGGCACTGAATCGAGAGAGTTGGCGACAGTTAACACGATACCCTGACCCCATGTAGAAAAAATGGGAAAAAAGAGCTGATGATGATGACTTGAATGAGCATTGCCTAAGGTCTGCCTGTCCTGTGTCTTTATTATATTGATCTGAAAGCTGATTGTCCATGGTGCTCTATCATCCTTTGATACAGCAGTTTGAATGTTCCTGTTTAAGGTCACCATCCTCCCACTTCCATTTCTTTTCTGTTAAATGTATGATTACTGTCTGTCATATTGTTATTCAATCACATCACCATACATTTGTGCGCATTACTCTGAATTATTCTGTTCTGCATATTATCAGCACTGCATATACCATAGCAGTTCATAAAAAGACTGCCACCGTAGCTCATTTTAATGTTATGCACATTCTGCCAGGGTGACCTATATATGTAGGATAAAAGCTATATACCATGTAGATCTGGTAGAGGCAGGATAACAAGGTACAGTTGTCTTCAGAGGGTGTGGTGACTTAGGTGGCTAGGTGATAACTTATCCACAAGTGCACAGTCTGTACCCCCCAACTATATTATGATGGAGAAAGCAATAAATTCACTTTGCCTTTGCTTAAAGAGGAACAGAGATGTAATTGAGGCCAAGTGAGCAGTCTGTCCGCAGTACTATGTGTTTTTTTTTTTTTTTTTTGTGAATCTAGCAAATTGCCAAAATGGCCAGAAATCATACCACTGCTTAGCTGAATGCTTAATTCACTACGCAATGTTTTTTTTTTTTGGAGGAAGAAAGGTAAATCTGTTGTGCCTTATAGTACCATGCCAGAGTCTGCAGTATAGGATTTTTATTAATCAGATGTTCCCAAGTTGATGGCACTGGCACGATGCACCTGCATCCTAGCGTGAGTAACACTGAGACACTGTACTTCAACTTGTCACTAATGAGACAGACTGTACAGCAGCCCTGATTGTCTTTGTGGAAAATTCTCTCTTCAGTGGCATACTTGTCTAAAACTATTTTTTTTTCTGTACTAGATTGATCAGGATTAACCCTAAAAGAAGACATATGAATAATGCTATTTTGAGGAAGAAATAGTGGAGGGAATGACATTATCTTTCGTAGCTTTAAAAAGATGGCAGTGTAGCCCTAACTACTTTAGATTGTATTATGAAGAAGAAAGCTGTAAAATATGTGGGTTTACCCTGCAGAGACAATGATGAGACGTAAGTTACGTAACAGCATTTGAATATATGATCGTCAGTATCTCCAAGTGTGTTTCCTCTTTAGAAGCTTCCCTTTGTTTTCAGGTTTACAGTCCATTGGCTTTATGAAATAAATGTCAGTGAACCAGTTAACAGAAATGTAAGCTTAGACTAGATAAAATTTAGAGTAATTCTACTTTTACTTGCTTGCTGGCAAGGCAGATCTATCGTCAGCTATAAAACAGCAAACTGTTTGCTGTTGCTTCCTTAAGTTTTAGGAAAAATGAGCAAATGAAATAAGAACTTTTGTAAACCTTCTGCATTGACAGTGGTCCTTACTACAACTTGAACAGCCACAGTTTCTGTCTGTCATTAGTATCATTCTGTTTTGTCGTGTTTCTCCATTTAGTTTTCTTTGTCTCAACTGATGCAATTTTGTTATCAGGATGTTATCAGGGAGGATGCAGATGAAGAGCAGTCTTCACCCACAGATTCCTCAGTGGTAAAAGAGCAGTCGTGGTGTGGAGTTCAGTATCTCAGTGCATCAAATGCTGTGAATATGCCTAACCAGCTCTAACTATGCTTTTTACTAACAATGCATCACTGTTTTTGTGGACAATTACTGCACGCCTGATAGTGTTGCTCGCTGACTATAAAGCATTGTATTATGAACTTGAGTATCTTTGTCTAGTTCACGTTTGAAGCACTGTTAAGTATTATAGCCTTCTGAGGATTGGGCTGTAGAAAATGATTAAAATAAATGTTGTTTGAATTGTCATAATGATTTAGTGCTATAAACTAGAAAACACAAATGTGAGTCCAGTTATTTTTTTTAGTATGCTTTAATAGTGTGTAACTGCTTAACAGTTGTCATCAGTTTAAAGGGTTTTCTTATTAAATTTGTACATGTCCTGCATGACTTTTAAGACCGGTAGAACAGCTTGATTATTGTCGAGTAAACCAATTGTAGATATTCTGCTGTCATAAACTTAAAGTGGTGTTATACACTGAATTTAATTTCCAGTTATTATTTACATGAAGCTGCACTTTGTCTTGTAGGAAGAGATTATATTGCTTTTCTGTGTATTAGATTAATTTACATAATGTGCCTGTCCATATAGACACACCTACAAAATGATGTAATACAAGATGTCAGGTTGTGATTTACATACAATGAAGCATTCTTGTAATCAGAAGTAAGTCACTTCTTTAGACGAGTGGTCACTTACACTGTGGTGTCAGTACATTACATATTTGTTAATCCTTCAAAGTAAAGTATTCTATCCGTAACACATTGATAACATACAGTTGTGTAAAATCTTACCATAACAGTAGATGTCCTTGCCTTCACTGCTGTAGTATTCTTAACAGATGGGATTCCCTGCCGTGGAAGCCCAAAGGTCAGGCCAGTCTACCAAAGATTACTTGTTGCTTTTAAAAGTACGCCTTATGTTACCCAAATACTCCTCTGTAGCGTAGGACATAAACGTGACGTTCAAGTCTACCATAATCTGAACTGAATGCCCCAGTAGGAACGCAGTCCAAGAAACCCAAGAGGTAACCTGTACATCCAGGAAGGCAAAAGACTATGGGGATGGAGGGAGGGATGGACTGAATATTGTAGCAGTGAAGGCAAGGACATCTACCATTATTGTAAGATTTTACACAACTGTTCTTGTATTCACTGCTGCAGTATTCTTAACAGATGGGAGAGTGCCAAAGCTCAAGAGGAAACTTGGAAGGGGGAAGGCGCAGAAGAGCCCCGTAAAAAGCCATGAAGAACAGCACTACCAAATCCAGCCCTAGCTCTAGGGATACCAAGCAACATGTAGTGCTTGGTAAGGGTATGCACAGAAGTCCAGGTAGCTGTGTCAGGACTAGAATTAGTATTTAAGCCCTTGAAAAAAGCACCCAAAGAAGCCACAGCTGTAGTAAAATGAGCCTTAAATGAAGAAGGAAGGCTCTTGCTATGAAAAGTGTAACAAAAAGAAATAGCCTTAGAAATCCAAGAAGAGATAGTTTGTTTGGATACAACAAGTCCCAAAGACCTAGGATGAAAAGAAACAAGTAACTGATCAGATTTTCTAATAGTTGTAGTCTTATCCAAATTAACCATGAGTTGCATATGCACGTCCAAAGTATGCAACACCCTGTCACTGTCAGATTGCAGACAGGGGAAAAATGTAGGCAGATTAGTAGACTGATTTAGTGATAGCTCATTAATCACCTTAGGCATAAAAGAAGGGTTGGTGTGCAAGGACACCCTGTCCTCTTGAAAGACCAGAAAAGGAGGGCAAGCCATAAAGGTCCACAACTCAGACACCCGTCTGGCAGAAGTAAGAGCTAACAAAAGAACAGTCTTCCAGGAACAATGTAGCAAGGAAACTGAAGCAGCAGGCTCAAAAGTCAACATCTCCAAAACAAAATTAAGATCCCAGGGAGGAGGAACAGGGTTTCTGGGAGGTCTAATGTTAAGGATGCCTTTAAGAAATCGTTTAACCTCGAATTTGGAAGCTAAAGGGGAGAGAACATGGCAGATAAGCAGAGATAGCTGATATGTGGGCCTTATTAGAAGAATAGGCCAAACCAGCATTGAGCAACTCACACAAATAAAAGAGAATCAGGGGAGCATCCACAAAAAGTGGGTCCAGGTTATGAGAGAGACACCAAATAGAAAACCTCTTCCATTTGGATAAGTAGGATTTCCTAGTAGTAGGTTTACTGGCCTCCTGCAAGACTTGCAGCACATCCTCTGAAAAAAGGTGTCTGTGAGGAATCAAAATCTTATCACCCACAGTGTCATTTGAAGCGTGGACAGGTGGGGATGAATGACAGATCCCTCATCTTGTGTGATTAGATCCACCCTGTGAGTTAACTTGTGATGATTGCGTCTGACTCGATGCAGAAGTACAGGGAGCCAGTGCTGTCACGGCCAAAAGGGAGTCACCAACAAGATTTTAGGAGCATTCTATTGAATCTTGAATAGGACATTCAGAATGAGAGGAAGGGGAGGGAATGCATAAAGAAACACCCCCTTCCAAGAATGGGAGGGGTGTCCACCTTCCACATCAGAGGACCTGGGACTCTGGCACAAAACAGAGGAAATTGTCTGTTCAGAGCTCAGAGGAGAAGCAAACAGATCCGCTTGAGGAGTACTCCACTGGTGGATAATACCCAGAAACACATCTCTGTGAAGCATCCATTCATGGGACTGAGTTAAGGACCTTCTCAAAGTGTATGCCACAGTGCTCTGACCGGAATGGGATATAAACTGCCTGAAGAGTCATTTGACAGCAAGGTCCCATACCAGAATTGTCAACCAGCAAATAAGATATCTTGTTCCTCCCTTTTTGTTAATATATCACATCACTGTGGTATTGTCTGTGAACACCTTGAGAGGTCCTGAGAGAAAAGAGGATGAAAGGCCTGAGGATGCCAGTAGAAGAGTTCTCATCTCTTTCACATTGATGTGTGTCTTCTGCTAACGAGGTGACCACGTCCCCTGTATTTTTTAGGGAGCCAAATGTCACCCCCCCCCATCACATGTCTGAAGCAAATGTGAATAATTTCTGAGAGGGAAGAGGGGGATGAAAAAGGATCCCTGGATTTAGAGACAGATGCTGAATCCACCAGTGAAGTTTCTGTCTGAGATAAGGAAGAAGAGGAACTACAAAGTCTAGAGGATGTGCATGTTGGAGTCGCATTGACTTCAGAAACCACTGAAATTTTCTCATGTGAAGTTTGGCCAGAAGGAGTAACGGAATGGTGGATGCCATGAAACCCAGTGCTTTCAGAAATTCCCTGGCAGTAATGGAAGCAAGAGAAAGAAGAGTTTGAAAGCAAGAAATGAGAGTTAAGGCCTTTGGAGAGGGCAGGGATGCAAGCATTGGCACGGTCTGAATCCAGGAAAAACATGATCCTGAGAAGGAGTCAGAGAAGGCTTTTTGAAATTTTTATGAACCCCAGGCTCTGAAGAAGGGAAAAGGCAAAAAGAAAATTTTGCAAAAGGGTCTCTGGAGAGGAATCCTGAATCAACAGGTTGTATAAGTAAGGATATATTTGGATCACTCGAAGCCTGGAAAAAACAATCACAAGGCATTTGGTGAACACCTGTGGGGCAGTAAAAAGTCCAAAGGGCAAAGCAGAGAACTGAAAATGACAGGAAGCAACAGAGAAATACAAAAACTTCCTGAAAAGAGGATGGATCGGAATATGGATATAAGCATCCTTGAAATCCAGAGGCACCATGTAGGCCTGAGGGAGCAAGAAAGGAAACAGAATCTGAAGGGGCAGCATCCAAAAGGAAGGCACTTTTAGAAAAGTGTTCAGAAGACAAAGGTCTAGAATTGTTTCCAAACATTGGCCAAGCAGTCCACTTATGTTGCGCTGACAAGGCCATAAGAAGGCTGAAACATGCATGTCCACAGCTAGTGGGGTTTGGCTTTATTGGCTTGAATTTGTCCATAACAGACTTAAAAAGGAAAAAAAAAGTCATGGGCATTCAGAACGGCCATATAGCTGAAACACCCTGATGTCCTTAACGTGTCATTTGCATATATCCCATGTTACCTCTATTACAAGAGGTTTTAAGGAGTCACACAGTGGAAAGTCTAGCTTGGCTGGGTTTTTCTTTTAGTTTTTACCTTTAGTAGAGCAGAATTGCCTACAAACAAAGGCAGGCTTAGCGGTGTAGTTTCCCCTGAAATTTAGGCACAGGAGAAACAAATACATGTTTAAGCTCCTGTAAGGCCTTATTCTGAAGGGACTTAAACCAGCAGCAGCTTCTCCAAACAAAAATTTAGAAACCAGAGGAGCATTCATCAACTTAGCTTTAATTTCATCAGGTAGAGTTTGAAGCCTAAGCTAAGAATACCTCCTCAACACTGAACTAAAAACAGCAGCCCTAGGAAAGGCATCTGCTTCATCATAACTACATTTAATAGAATGAGGAATGACTTGAGAGGAAGTCCCTAGCAAGGAAAGAACAGAAGTTTTACCCTCGGAATCTGGAAAATCAGAAATAAGTTGACAAGCCTGAGAAAGAAGAGCCAACACGTATCTAGACATATGGGTCTGATAATTAATAACTCTAAAAGCTAGAGTAGCAGACTGTGGTAGCACAAGTGTAAACCTTCTTATCCAACCTTTCTACAGTTTTGCTATCCTTGTCAGAAGGCAATAACTTGGGTGAAGGAAGCAATTGAAATGGCTTATCAGAGGCTACAGACACAGCAGGTGTGTCATCAGCAGGATATTTATATAGGAAAGAACAATCCTCAGGCACCCTATAAAACCTGTTGGGCTTCTTGGGAGCAGGAGTCAGAGAATCAGGTGCATGAGAGGCATTGGAAAAAACATCCAGCAAAGCAGACAAAACAGAAGGAATGGCCACAGGTTTAGGGGATTCCAACTGAAGCAACTAGTAGTACCTGTTATGGATATCAGAGACCTGAGCACAATCCCATTTAAAAAAAAATCCATTATCATAGAAAGTGTGTCCCTAAAGGAAATTTCCTCAAAAGGAACATCTGGACTAATATTGATTCCTCCTTCTCTGACCCATTGTGTAAAGGAAAAGGAATTTGAGTATAATAAGTCATGGATTCATTATCTGAATCAGACTCCTCTGCAGAAGAATGCTTTCTTTAGGCCTTTTCAGGGGAGTAGAGGACCAAGGAGGAGCAAGAACCAAAACCCCTTGAGGAGGCTTTGTGGACATTAAAGCAGTAAGTGCCTCTGAGTGAAGGCCTGCTACTCACTTTATGGAACCATGTGAACAGAAGAAACGTATTTAATTTTTTGTTCCTTTTTTAAGGGAACATTCCCTCCAAAAATTTAAGAAGGTTCAGAACCAGGACTGTAGTTTAGAACCGTAGGAGGAACTTCTTCCCCAACCAAAAACTGGGGAACTCCCCTTGGTCCCTTGGAAAAAATCAGACGTGGCTCCCCTGAACGTCCAAGATGGACACCTGCAAAGCCTCTTCGGACATGCTGCCAGCCGGACCCTCACTGGCCTCCAACATGGTCATGGCAGAGAAACTGAGCCTCCAGGTTTGTAATGACCTCGGGAGAAACACCTGGCAGAGGCTGGACAATGAAAGATTCCAATCATACCCTTTTCACCTTCTTCCCTAATGGCTGACCCTCAGGGCAGGAGATTCCTTTCACTGTATCTTTAGTGAGAAGCTTAATACACTGGCTCTCGATACAAGAAAGGGAGGAAGGGTCTGCTGAAAAAAGAGTTTTCAGACCAAACACCTGACAAATATAATAAGACGTATGGTCATGAGAAGCTCCTAGACAAAAAGCACACTTATTGTGTCGGTCTTTATGGGAAATCTGTCTCTCACACTGGCATTTACCCTTCCTCAATGGCATTAACCCCAAGGAGCACAAAAAAACATAAGAAGAAACAAAATCCTCAATGGGGCACTTATATGCAGCTGCAATAAAAGTCAGCAATCAGGCAGAGGTAGTCACTGGAGAATTAAAATTGGTTCAACTGGCAGAAAACAGACACAGGTAAACAGACCAACGGTAAAAAGATTCATTCAGACTGGCAGCAAAGTAGTTGTGGTTATGGAAGTCCTGAACTTCACCTTTATGCCCTATGCTATGCAAGGAACGTTTGGGTGACATTAGGCATACCTTTTAAAAGAAACAAGTAGTCTTTGGTAGACTGGCCGGTTGTGTGGTCTGCCATGGCAGGGAATCCCATCTGTTAATAATACCGCAGCAGTGAATGTAAGGACATTATACTTTCTGGTACATAAGTCTTGTTGCTGCAGTTGACATAGAAATGTTGTACATACTGCATTAATTTATGTAGTTGGGCATTATGGGTCCATTGCATTATTCCATTAAGATGTAATAACAGGATGCTGCAAATCAAAGAAGATTTCAGAGGCTGCACTTAGCAGTAAAATAAACTGAAACACAAAATAACATGCATTCAGCATCAAAAATGTATAATTTAATACTCTACCCAGTAAGGCCTCACTACGTAAATTAGTGCAACATCTATGACATTTCCAACAGCCTCATAGAGTTGGGTTTAAAACCATTACTAGGGTTCATTCCATTTTGATGTAATAGCATGGTGCTGCAGTTCCTGAAATATTTCAGAAGCTGTCCTTGGCAGTAAAATAAGAAATAATGCACATTCGGCATCAGAGTACTTAGTTCATAGGTTCATGGTTATACACTAGACTAATGACCACCAGGGCCTTTATAAGCCTAGATGTGCAGTCCAACCCACTTGTGTCCCTGTGTATCATGGGCCTTTATTAGGAAGGGGTATGTTAGGAATTTTCTAAAGGTTATGGGAGGAGGGGATAGTTTGGGTATTGGTCTCTGCCTGTTTCTGTCAGACACATGCAAGCCAGACCTGGGCTAAATTTCCAATTTCCCATCCATTTGTCAAGATTATGCTTAAATAAGGTTATGGATGGGGAGCCTGTTTCAGAGCATGGGAGTCCTCTGAGGCACACATCTGTCTTGCCAGCATGTCTTATTTATGTCAAAAGCAAAATTTAAATCCTTGGATCAAGTGGTTCTGATATTGTTTATTTTGCAGATGTGTAAAAGGTCCATCAGACATGGATCTGAGGATGACTTGTATGCCCCTCAGTAACCTGTAGGAGACAGAGTATAGAGATAGAGCTTTAAGGCAATCTGTATAGGACAACGTGTTTGTATCCTGGGTTCTCCTACTAATGAACGTTTGTGGACGTTCCAGCTGTTGCATATATTTGGTCAGGTACTTGCCAAAGGAGGCACTATACTCAATGACAGGTCTGTTAAGTGCATGTGACTTCCTTGAACTTGAATACCATGCCTTTACTTATAATTTAGGTGACATGGAGTTATTTTCTTGTGACTTTGGCCACATGTTGGTCAAAGATCAGGTTACTGTCTACATATGTTCCCAGATCCCTGACTAATGGATCAACTCTTGAAGGGTGTCTTATCGATGGAGTAATTAGCTTTAGTGGCAGTTTTCCCAAAAGGTGCTATAACACATTGCTTGGCATGGAGTTTTAGTCCATGACCTTAGCACCAGTCATTTGTCTGTGTTAGACCCTCTTATAAGATGTTTGTGTCATAGAGGGGTTCTATGATAGCTCCCATGTGCACTCATCTGCAAACTTGGTCAGCCAAAGCCCCTTGAAGTCAGTCTTTACATCCGAGAAATAGATGCCAAATAGGAGCAGTCCCAGTATGGAGGTCTGAAGTCCCTCACTGGTGTCTGGTCTTTTAGTGGAGGTGGTATCACAATCCTGACTTCCTGAAGTCTGTGAGCCATTTGGCAATCCAGTGAGTTATGTAGGGGTTTATGCCCAGTTTCAGTTATACTCAAGTGGATTATTGTATTGAACATCTTAGCCAGGTCCAGGTAGGCGGTATTTTTCCCTTGTCCATTGCCTTAGCGACCTTCTCAAAGAAGTCCACCAGGTTTAGTTGGCATGATCTTCCCTTGACAAAGCCATACTGGATTGAGTCCGGTGTCTGATGGTTGCCTAAGTCTTTGTTGATCGTTTTCATGATCATTCATTCCATGGCTTTGTATATTAGACTAGTTAGACTAATGGATCTGTAGTTTCCAGGGTGGCTGATGATCCACTCTTGTGAAATGGGATAACGGTTGCAGTCCTCAATTCTTGTGGTAGAAAGCCTGTTTTGAGGCAGTAGTTGAAAAGGGACTCGAGTGGTCCTGACAGGTCATGTTTCCACCTATTTAGGAGGATCAGGGCCCACTGAGACTGTTTTTCTGTCTTAGCAAGTGCTGCCAGGACCTGCTCCCTGTTAATAGTTGCTTAGGTTATGCTAGTAGGTATTTCATAGAAGGAGGCAGGGAGGAGTAGGGTTGAAGTTTGAGCTGAATTTGCCAGTCATCAAATTTGCTCCATCACTGTGCTTAGTGAAGGTGGTACTGTTAACCACCAATTTGGCACACTGATTTGTACTGCTTTTGAGGTTTCAGATATAGCTGTAGAAAGTTTTGTGGTTGTCTTTAGCCTGTGAGGCTGTCTTGACCTTGTAATTGACCTGGTTGGACTTGGTCATCTTAGTTTCCTGTTTAGTTTAATTAGAGAGCTCCTGTCATTATGAGATTTGCTCTTCCTGATTTTAGCTATATATATTTTTCCTTTTGTTAGCTATATATATTTTTCCTTTTCTTATATACCCTCTTAAGGTTAGAATTCCACCAGTGTGGTTTGCTTTTAGAGGTTGTTTTCGGCTGACTTCAAGTAGGTATAGCAGCCTCTATACGGTCATTTTACATGGTTCTACAGGGTCTCCGTGAACAATTCTGCATAAGTTGTTACGAACCTGGGGTTTGAAGGGGCATTAAATTTTGATAAACTATTGCTTAATAGGGTGTAGTTTGTTTTGGAATAGTTCCTAAATGTTACAGGGTTTGCTGTGGTTACCAAGTTAATTTTTATTTCAAAGGAGACCGTGAGAATGTTTTACTTTTTTTGGGGGGGGGGGGGGGTACAGTGCTCTTCCATATTGGTCAGTACAAGGCCCAGTATGTTTAACCTTTGGCGGGTGTGCACACTACCTGGTCAAGGGTATTTGTGTTAATAAAGTCTAGAAGTTGTTGTGCATGCAGGTATGAGACAGTGTATGTTTCACAGTCTATAGAGGAGTAGTTACAGTCTCCCATTAAAAGAGGGTTTGGTTTTATGGTGAGTGCCTCCAATAGGTCTAGGTATGAGCTATGGTATTTTAGTGACATATAGATGGTGACCTATACCATCCTATGATATGGTATGGAATTTGTCTATTGTGATTTGCATGTAGATAAATATTACAGGGCATCATCCTGTTTAACTAAGGTAGAATTATACTGGTTGTTAATATAGATTGAGACTCCACCTTTTGTCCTTTTCTGTGCAGTTGGTGGTCCAAATGTGTGGAAGGCACTAAAGCCTTGCACTGCTAGAATACTTTCTGCAAATTTAAACAATGTCTTGATGATGGCACAGATGCCTATATTCTCCAGAGTAGGGAGAGCTTGTAGGGTGTAGAGTTTCTTGTTTAGGCTCCTAGCATTGAGCAGTAATACCTTTAGTTTTTTGGGGAAGGGTTTATTTGATGTGTTGGTAGGTTTGCTAATTCGACATTGCCTAAAAGGGTATAAGGGGGTGGATAGAGTTTTAGCTAGTGTTTGGAAGACTAGGGGAGACAGGGGCCGACCTTTCCTTGCAAAGCAACATGGTCTGTTGACCATATCCTCCCATGCAGACAAGTATTGCATCCCTCTGGAAAGACACCAAAAACTAAACCAGTTATTGAAGTCGGTCATGTTTTGTTCAAACTGTGGCATCATCTTTGGTGGAGGTAGAATGTTGCTCAGTGCAAGGCACATATACCTGCCTGAGACGCATATTCAGAGAGATCAACTGTCTCTTTCTGTCTCCATATAGTCCAGGGAAGTGTGTCTTAAGTCATTAATGCTCACATGGACTATGATAGAATCATACTGGTACCTGTGGTATAGTGACTTTTGTGTGTGTAACTTGGCATATCCTTGCTCCAGATAAGTAGCTAACCATTATCATCTTCTTCAGTCTGGTGAGTGGGGCATCTGTGTGTCGTACAGTGGAGTCCCCATGACAAGAGTCCTGGGTAATGAGTTGGCTTGTCTTATGGGCTTTGCTGTTGGAGCTCCACTGGGTATAGGAGTATGTCATGGTGTTTGATGAGTGCTTTAGAAATTGCTGAGGATAGGCATTATCATTTATAGGCTTAGGAAGTCTTTGAGGTTTGGAAAGATTGCTTTCTAGTGCCTCAGCATAGGTTGGTCTATGTGTGGTGGATGTAGTCTGTACATGCTTGAAAACCTTGTTTGTATGCAAGTTTTTGCCTCCATTGAATTTGTGTATGTGTATCTCTCGCATACTGTGCTTATTTTTTAAGGATTTAATGGCTGTGTCTGAACATGAGACAGTTGCTACATTGTCTCAGGATGCCCGTGTGTACCAAGTTGGCTTAGGATACATTTGAGAATTGCATATCCATGTTGTCTGGACCTGTATTTATGTGGGCTACAGTAGGTGATGGGCTGGGTTATACAGAGGTGTCGATGGGTGGTCTCTGGGGTTTGACAGTATACACTAGGTTAGATTGTGCTAAGATTTGATCATTATGTTGTTTAATGTGCAAATTAACTGCTCTAAACTTGTCTCCACACAATAGCTTTGTTTTAGCCACACAGGTTTCAGTTCTGAGGACAGTTTTTTTAGAGAAGATTTACCTTGTGGGTATTTGTGTGTGTGTGTGTACATGACACTGCTAATCTTTTGATGTAATAACAGCAAGAATGATTGCTTGAGACTGTAATGCTACAGCAAAACTTAAACTACATTGACAAGGCAATTTCAAGTATTAGGGACCTTTAAAATGATTTATAGGCAAAATCAACAAATAAAGCAAAAATAAAGCAGTAGCACAGTTACCTGAAGTGTAAAGCAATAAAAGAAATATGTTATTGGCCAAGAAGTGTAGCAGTAATCCCTCAGAATTTGGTAGGGTGCCAAGCTGATGGGAGCTCTGGGAAAATGAGCAGGAGACAATTTGTAGAAAGGGGGGGGGGGGTTACTGAAGTGCAGTACTGGTTTGCTGGGTGGACACACAGTGTTATGTTTATATGGAAAGCAGTGGGTGGGAAAGTAATTAAATAGGTTACACAACAGACAGTAGCAATGAAACAGGAAGGAAGAACTGTGGAAGTCATATTACCATAAGGGGCAGAAGCCAGAGACACATGCAGACTTTTAAAACCACAACAAAAAAAGTTGGCAGCATTGGGGAGAAAATTCAAACTGGAGATCAAGTCCCGTGGTTAGAATTTCAGAAACGTTTAGCTTAATGCCTGAGTGAGCGGTGGGGCACACTCAAAAGAACAGGGGAAAACCAGTAGCAAGTTAAACAGAAAGGCAGTGTAATGCAACTTCAAGCAGGTATATCTGGCTATAAAAAGTACTGCAACACATATCCTGGAGCAGAATTCACAGTACTCCTAGTACTGCAATTCTACCACAGACTAAGGCCCAGACTATGCAAACATTTACCAGTGACGCTGTGATAAATGACTAAATGAGGCTCAAATCCGGCAGCGGATCACAGATCTACCACAACTGTGGAAAAAGCTACATAGGTTCATACTAGGCTATCTGCCCTAGGGCATTTATAAGCCTAGCCAGAATGTGTTTGGCTTTCGCCACCCATTTTAAATTTATTTTGCTATGCCTTTTTCGAGGTTAGTATACTGTGCCTCTGTCTAACAGTGACACAGAAGTGATACCCGGGGTAAACCTACAATCTCCCATCCACTCATCAAGATTCCTCTTGAAGAGAGTCAATGAGGGACTCTGCCTAACCTGGACTGGGATTTTATTCCAGAGTGAAGGGAGCCTCTGGGTTATGAATCTGCCCCTCCAGCATGTCCTATTTATTTCAGTGCTGAGGTTCAAGTCTCTCGAGTGCATAGCTCGATGGGATTTGGATTTTCTGAGGTGCAGCATGTCCATTAATTCCGGGTTGGACATGGCTTTATACGTCAGGCACAGATCGCCTCTGAACAGGCAGTATGCCACTGAGTAGAGCTGGAGTTTCTTTAACCAGGCAGCATATGGCATCTGTTTGAGCCCTTTGATCCTCTTGGTGAGGTACTTTTGGGGTCTTTCCAGTTGCTGCAGGTGTCTGGTAAGGTACATCCCAAAAGGGGCATTATACTCAATTATGGGCCTGATGAGGATGAGTAAAGAGGCACGATGACCTCCCCTGATCTAGATGTGAATCCCTTCATGATTAGGTGGGCTATATAAAATGTTTTCTAACCACTTTGGCCACGTGTTTGTCAAATGAGAGATTGCTATCAACTTGGGTCCCCAGGTCCCTAATTACTTCTTCTGTACTTAATGGATTACCACCTATGTGGTAATTTATGGCACTTTGTTTTTGCCAAAGGGATGACTATACACTTTTGGCATTTAGCTTGAGGCCATGGCTCTGGCACCAGTTGTCTGTTTCTATGAGGCCCTTTTGGAGGATGCTTGTGTCGGCTGGAGAGTTGATTATGGCGCCCAGTTTGCAGTCATCTGCGAACTTGGTCAGCCACAGTCCTTCCGTGTTGGCCTGTACCTCCGAGAAATATATACCGAACAAGAGAGGTCCCAGGACTGAGCCTTGTGGGACACCACTTGTAACTGGTTTGGAGTCTGACATGGCTCCAGCAATTCTAACCATAACAATGTGGGTTCTGTCCTTGAGCCAGTTTGCAATCCATCTAGTGACATAGGGGTTTATATTTAAGCTGGTGAGCTTATGTATAATGCCCGAGTGGGGTATTGTATCGAAGGCTTTTGCGAGGTCCAGGTAGGCTGTGTGGACCACCTTCCCCTCGTCAATGGCCTTGGTGACTGTTTCAAAGAAATCAACCAGGTTTAAGAGGCAGGATCTGCCCTTAACAAAGCCGAACTGGGTAGGATCCAGTGTCTGTAGGTCCCCAATATCTTTATTTATGAGGTCCATGATGATCCTTTCCATAACTATGCAGACCAAGCTAGTCAGGCTTATGGGGCGATAGTTTCCAGGATCCGTTGAGGCACCACCTTTATGGAGAGGGACCACTGTTGCTGTACGCCACTCTTTGGGCACATATCCTGTAGTAAGGCTGAGATTGAACAGTAGTTTTATGTTTGGGATTAGCTCTTCTTGGAGTTCATGTAGGACGCTGCCCGGGACACCGTCTGGTCCCATTGATGCTGTGTTTTTTGCTTTGGAGAGGGCAGCTCTTACCTGAGCATCTGAGATGTCAGGGGGGCAGCACTCTGCTGGGATAGATATTTGCCCTTTTGGTGGGGAGGGGGGGGGTTTGCGCTGAACCTGTCAGCTAGGATGTTGGCAATGTCTGTGGGTTCAGTGTATTTTTTGTCATTTTGGACTAATTCTGAGCATATCTGGGAATTACCACCCAGGTTCCTAACATAACTAAAGAAAGCCTTATGATTATCCTTTAGTGTCCTGTGCAATTTTTCTCTTGAAGCTGGCCTTGGACAATTTTATGAGTGCCCGTAGTTTTTTGCTAATACTGATCAGTGATGCCTTCCCTTTTGGGATTTTGCTCTATCATTTAGTAGCTTCCTCCTTCTATTGTATAGTTTGTTTATGGCTGGGGTCCACCAGACAGGACGTCTGCCTTTGGAGGATTGGGTCTTGGTTTTATTTGGGATCGCATGATCCATGCATTCCTGAAGGTGTTCATAGAATGCGTTTATAAAGGATTCTGCGGTCTGGGCCGTATTTTCCACAGGCCCGGGGGCTTTGAAGGATTCCACCTCGGTTTTGAGGAGTGTAAAATTTGCTTTAAAGAAGTTTTTCACTGTGGTTTTCTGGGCAGGGGGTGGGGTCGGGATGTGAATATCCAGTGAGATTAGTTTATGGTCTGATCTTACCAGTGAGGGATACACTTCTGGTCTAGAGCATAGAGTCCCCATGTTGGTGATGATCAGGTCGAGTATGTTTTCCCCTCTTGTGGGAGTGGTAACAAGTTGTTCCATAGCATTTGAGTTTATAAATTCTAGGAACCTTTGGGCTAGGGTGCTGGAGCTAGAGTAATGCTCCCAGTCTATGTTTGGGTAGTTGCAGTCGCCCAATATAATGGTGTTTGGAGAGACCTTCATATTTTCCAGTTTTCTCAGAAAGGCCGAGTGGGGTTCCTGGGTTTGGGAGGGTGGTCTGTAGCAGGCTATAAACTGGAAGGCAGTTTTACCCACTGTTAGTTGCACATGGATAGTCTCTGATGCTTGATGCAACATGGTTGTCCAGTCTGGGTTCATAATACAAAAAAAGCTACCTTTTGCATGTAATTCTACTTACGGAAATAGAAGTGTAGTGTAATATATAATCAGTGCCAATTTCTTGCAGTAATCCACAATTTTCACACAATAACAAATGAAGCTACAAAACTAAGGTCCCAGAACAAATTGAAACATGCAAACAGTTAAATGGACAAAACGCAGAGAAGTACAAAAAGTGTCACCACACAGGTCACTATAAGTGTAACTTAAGTATTTAAGCAGAATTTAAATAAAAAGCTTTTTTTCTTCCCTTTTGGTGAAAAGCTTGTACCTCACACCTCTCAGAATCTTGAACAAAAGAAGGTAATTTGTGTATTCCCAAATCCGTGAGGTTGTTGGGGTAAAAAGGTGATTATGTACCTTTAAAGAAAATCTTTTCAGCTGTTAGTAAGGCTAACCATATAATGTGTGGCTTATTACTTTATAATGCAAACAGAATTATTACAGCAGGATGTGACAGTCATATTAAATAACAGGGAACCTGTTTTTGGCAGTGGCAGTTGCCATGTTGATGCACTGTTTTATTATCCATATATAGTCACATATGGGATAATTCTATTAAGTCAAACCCCATTAATTAAACAGTACACCATTGTATAGCTGCAGTAGTCTGTTTCAAATGTGCATTCACTCTGAATGAGTGAAGCAAGTCGTGTAACATTTGCAGTATGCCTAATGAAAGCAATTATTGGCTACTGCTACTGTTTACATTATTTTCATGGTTTGTAATTAGTACTACAGAATACTGGAGATATTCTGAACCTTTTACTTGTGTCTTGTTTATCCAGATTTGTCATTTTATTCATAAGTAAGAAGTAGGCTAACTGCCCTTGCAGACCATTTTAAGCCTAGTTAATTTCCCTTTTGTGTTTAACTTAACCTATTCCCCTTTTCTGTTTCTCTTTGATTTCTTGCCTCACTACTACTTGGCCAGATTCCCTTGTCTCTTCAGCTTTCCCTCTGTCTTTCAACAGGCATATCATCACTTCACATTCTTGGGTTCTAGTTATAAACCGTCAGGGATACTTTATGGTATGGAGGTCTCTCCCTCCTTTTTCAGGGATTCCCTTAGCTTCTGTGGAACAACTTTCTCATTTCTCGGAGGTTCTTGGGTCCCTCTTGGACCAGAGAAGTATTCAACCTGTTTCTAATTCTCAGTAGGAAAAGGTTTTTACTCCAGGATGTTCTTGATCCTTGAAAAGGAGGGCACCTTGGAGACTTATTCTAGATCTGTCATTGCTCAACACATTTCTCAAGGTTCCTGCCCTTCAGATGCTTACTCTTCAAACCTGTTTCTTCTTATCCTAACCCAGGCTTTTCTAGTATCCTTAGAGTTGAAAGATGCTTACCTTCATATTCCTGCTACTCACTTTTCAGGAGTTTTTACATTTCTCTTTTTCTTCTTGTCATTTGCATTTCTCTGCTTTGCCCTTTGACCACTCTACTGCTCCATAGGATATTCACAAAATGTCTAGATCCTGTAATTATCTTTTGCAGACTCCAAGGCAGTCATTTTTTTCCCTTATTTAGACGACCTGTTGCTTCAGGCACCTTCTCCTAGTTGCCTGTTACAGCATCTGGAGTTCACCAAATCTCTCTTCCAAAGTCTTGGGTTCACTATCGGCTTTCAAAAGTTTTTCCTGACTCCCTATCAGGGCCAAGTGTATCTGGGTTGCAGGATACAATCAGTACCAGTTTTAGTCTTTCTTCCACCTCCAAAAGTTCTGTCCTTGACAGCTTTCTTTGTCTGTTCTTCCTTTTCCTGCTATTTCATCAAGAGAGTTTGTTTGAGCCTTGGGAGTCATGGCCTCTTCTATTCCAGTACTTCCTCTTGCCAGACTGTGAATTTTCTATTTCCCATCCACTTATCAAGATTTTTCTTGGAGGGCCAGTGAGGTGCTCTGTTTGACAAATATGGGAAGTCTATTCCATAGCATGGGCAGTCTCTGGGTTATGAACCTGTTCCTCCATCACGTTCTGTTGATTGTCGTAATGAGGTTGGGGTCTCTGGATGATGTGGTGCGGAGGGATTGGGATTTCTTTAGATGTAGCATTTCTAACAGAGCTGGGTCAGGCATGGCTTTGTAAGTCAAGCAGAGATTGCCTCTTAAGTAGGCAATATGAGACAAAGAATAGTTGGGAGTTTTTTTGAGTCTGTCCATATAGGACAAGTGTTTAAGGCCTAGAATCCTCTTTGTGAGGTACTATTGCGGTCTCTCCAGTTGTTGCAGGTGTCTAGTGAGGTACATGCCAAATGGGGCATTGTACTCGAGGACTGGCCTAATGAGGGAAGAGTAGAGGGAGACAATGACCTCTTTCTTCCTGGATGCAAAACCCGTAGTAATGAGATGTGCCACACAGAATGCCTTTCTGACCACAGTAGCAATGTGGTGGTCAAAAGAGAGAGGTTGCTGTCAACCTGTGTTCCCAGATCTCTTAAAACACCTTCTGGGTTCAGTGGACTACCATTGATGTGGTAATTCATGGGAACTGGGTTTTTCCCAAAGGGGATGACAACACATTTTTTGGCATTGAGCTTAAGGCCATGGTTCTGGACACCAGTCGCTGGTCTCTGTGAGGCCTTTCTGTAGGATGTCAACATCACTTGGGGAGTTAATAATAGCTCCCAACTTGCAATCGTCTGCGACCTTTGTCAGCCAGAGTCCCTTTTTGTTGGCCTGGATTTCAGAGAAGTAGATACCAAACAGGAGAGGACCCAGAACTGAAACCTGCGGGACTCCACTTGTGACTGGTCGGCAGTATGACTTGGAGTCAGCTACTTTCACACTGTGGGTTCTATCTGTGAGCCAGGTTTGCAACCCACCTAGTAATATAGGGGTTGATGCCTAGCTTACTGAGTTTTTCCATGATTCCTGAGTGGGGAATGTTATCAGAAACCTTGACCAGATCAAGGTAGGCTGTGTGAACCACCTTGCCTTCATCCACAGCTCTGGTGACTGACTCAAAGAAGTTGACCAACTTGAGCAGGCATAATCTACCCTTCACAAAACCAAACTGTGTGGGATCCAGTGTTTGGAGATTCCCTATATCCTTGTTTTATTAAGTCTGTGATGATGAATTCCATAGCTTTGCATATCAGACTCATTAGGCTAATGGGGCGATAGTTCCTGGGGTCTGTAGTCCTCTCCTTCTTTGTGGAGAGGGATGACTGTAGCAGTACGCCATTTGGTAGGGACAAAGCCTGAGGTGAGGCTGTGATTGAACAGGGCACACAGGTGAGGGGCCAGTTCACTCTGCAGTTCATGTAGAACACAGCCAGGGATATTGTCAGGTCCTATACAAGCTGTATTCTTGGTCTTGGACAGTGCTGTTTTAACCTGTACAGCAGTAATGCTGGATGCCTGGCAATCTACTGTTAATGTGATAGGCCCTTTGGGAAGGGAGAGAGGGATAAAGTTGACACTCAATCTGTCCGCCAGTATATTGGCAATATCTGTTGGCTCGGTATAGGAGGTACCATTGTGCAGTAGCTCAGAACAAATCTGGGTATTGGTATGGAGATTCTTTACATAACTATAGAAGGCCTTGTGGTTGTCTTTACAATTTGCTGCAATTCTGTTTTCATAGCTAGATTTAGAGGTTTGAGGAGGGATCTCAACTTTTTGTTGAGGCTGATAAGGGAGTTTTTCCAGTCTTGGGACTTCACCTTATTCCGCATCAGTTTCCTCCTCCTGTTGTAGAGTTTGTTTATGGCAGGGCACCACCAGACTGGCTTCCTATTTTTGGAGAAGAGCATCTGGTTAGGTATGGCGAGATCCATGCATTTGTGCATGTGTTCGTACAATGCACTGGTGTATGATTCGGCGGTCATGCAACTATTCTCCATTTGCGTGGGTGCTGTGAAGTTAGCCACCTCTGTTTTTAGAAGCCCAAAGTTGGCTTTGGAGAAGGTTTTTCATGGTGGTTACCTTTGTGGGGGGGGGGGGGGGGTGGATTTCCAAGGTGATTAGTTTGTGGTCGGATCTAACTAGGGAGGAGTTGACTTATTGGTATAGAGCAACGGTCGCCCATGTTGATGACCAGGTCAAGGATGTTGCTACCTCTAGTGTGGGTAAGAACGAGTTTTTACCTTCTCCACAGTCTGCTAGTGAGAGGGTACTGCATACCTTGGATTTGCACAGACAGCTTAGGTGTTATTTGGAGAAAACTAAGGCCATTTATAAGTCTGACCCGTTTTTTGTTTCCTTTCATCTCAGGACATTGGGTTTGGCTGCTTCTAAGCAAACTATCTCCTCACGGATTTCTAAGGCCATTTCTTTTTGTTATTCCTTTCATGGCAAGTGTCTGTCTACTTCTATTAGAGCTCAGTCCACTAGGGCTGTTGACTCTGGTACTTTCTTCAAACATTTGGACACCAGTTCCATCTTTGGAGCTGCCACTTGGTCTTCAATGCATACCTTTTTTAAGCATTATAAATTGGATATGGTTTCCAGGGCCAGAGCAGGTTTTGCGAGAACCATTTTGCATGGGTTTGTTGAGGGCTCTTTCCAGCTTTCCACCTCCCAGTCCTGTTCTTGAGCTTTTGCACCCTCCCTATAGTGAAGAGCACTGCAATGGTGTGATATAGAAGGACTTAGTACAGTTATGTAAAATCTAACCATAACAGTGGATATCCTTCTCTTCACTGTTGCAGCATTCTCTACTTCCCTCCAACCCCCTTTTTTATTTTGGGGTTTTGTTTAGTTCCCCTCTTGGCTGAGGGTCTTCTTTTTTCCATCTGTATTTTCCCTTTGTAGATGTGCATGACCTCCTGTGTCCTGTGGAGATTGTTTCTCTACTAGCACGGTTCAATACTGGATAACTGTGTCTGTATGCCACTTTTATGCCCTTTGTCCTGTATGAGGAGAATACCTGTGACATACGTCACATACAAAATCTAAAGGCTTAGATGTACTGGCCAGATATTGGACTTTCTTTGGCAGGAGATCCCTACCGTGAAGAATACTGCAACAGTGACGAGATGGACATCTACTAGTATGGTAATATTTTACACAATTGTACTTTTGTACTTGAATTGTTGCATTATTTTTTGCTAATATACGATTCATAATGTTGTACAAAAGTCTTTGTTATGAAGGTTAATAACTGTATGGTATTTTTTAAGCTAATCCCCCACAAAGACTACCATTCTACTCTAGCTCCGCCCAGACTGTAACATGGACTCTTGTCCGCATTGTGCTTCATTCATCCTGGGGGCAATCCTTCATAGCCAAAAATCTCTCCAGAAGTTTACCCTGAAAAGGGCCACAGACCTCTTTCCATGTAGCCATGGCATCCTCCAAAGCCTGTGCAATCCTCCCACCTAAGACAAAGAATATCAAGAAGGACAAGGCAATCTAGGGACATTTTGGAAGACTCTGCTTTCCCTGGGACAGGTGTACCTCTGCACAGTGAGGCACTTTAGCAACCCTCCTGTCTTCACTCTTGGTCTTTGACGAGGGCTGTGGTGCAACCACCTTGCAGGTGCTCGTGCCATTGGCTTTTTTGCACATTCTCATGGACCAGCACATCTAGTTCAGTTTCTTTCACTGAAAGTCAGTTGAAGTCCGAAGCTTGCATTCTATTTTCAGGAGGAGGAGGTTTGATTCACACTGTTCTTGCTTGAGAGAAGGTTCTTGGTTAACCGCATGAGGTCTATCTCTTCCCTGCCTGTGACCATAAACCTCCAGGGCATAAATACCTGAAGTAGCAAAGCAAAAACTGCTGAAGCACAAGCCAGCAGATGCCAGCTTATCTCGGTGTAGGCTTGGCAGTGCTTCTTCCCACTCGACTTCCCAGTATTCATCTGATTCCTTAGTCAAGCTGACTGAGTGCTTTATGTCTACCTTAAAAAGTGGAAGGCCAGGCTTGGATATCCCTGAAGTGTATGTGGCCTCTTGTTCAAAATGAAAAGAATGAATTGTAATGAAGAGGATTCAGACACCCCTGAATCAGAGGCTGATGAACTAGCATCTGTGAGGCCAGAGGTTAGACATTGAAAATTATGATTCCGACACTGAAGACAGTTTGTCATTTGCTCTTCCTCCAGAGGACTTTTCCTTTGAGGATTGCCTTCTTAGGATGAAGGAGGTGTTATGGCAGGAAAGCAAAGAATACTCTAAAGCCCAGCGAAGGTAATGGGCTTATGTGGATTTGGCAGTGCCCAAACCTCTGTCATTCCCTTCATTGATTGATGCCCCGTTAGGTGTGTTTAATAGCACATCTCTGGAATCTAAATCCCTTTCCCTCCCCTTCACCTAAACTACCTGACCAGCTCTACAAGCTAATTATCTCTATGGAAACCCTCTGTTAGACCCAGCTGTGGTGCCTCTGGATTGCAGCAAGAGGAGTACTTTGGCTCCAACCAAGAATCAAATTCCCAATGGTAAGGAGAGTAGAGTGTTCAACAGATTTGGATAAATAAAGATTACATCCGTGCTGCCCTTTCTTTCAGACCTTTAAACTGCCAGTCTCACAAGATTAACTACCAGCAGTCCATATTGGAAAAGATGAGGGCTAAGGCAGATGGGATTGAAGAGAGGGATCTGATGCAAGAGATGCCAAATCTCTATACCTCTCTGTTTTCAAGTGGCCATGCACTCTAAGAAATGTGGCTATGATGCTGTGGATGTATCCATACAGGCAGCAGTTACTAGGTCTGAAATATGGAGATATGACTGGTTGAGGATTTTGCCCTGTAAGTCAATTTTAAAACAGAAATCCTTAATGTCTTTTTGTACAATGAACTACTCAGGAAATCTGTAAAAAATTGGAAGAGGAGGATGGTAAAATTACCCAGTCTGTACGACATGTTTTTCAGACTCTTGAAAGTATAGCAGAAACTTCCCAACAAAGGCATAACATTCTGACCCCAAATAAGACTAGGCAGGACCTGGCAAAGAGAAAGGGAAATTTGAGAGAGAGAGAAAATGGCAAATGAAATACAAACAAGCTAAGGAGCTCTAAGGGTTAAGACACCCAGGAACAACCATGACTCAACCAGTCTGCCCTCTCTCTTTCCTGCTGAGACCCATCTCAACTCCTTTTATACTTCCCCCTGAGAAAAAGTTGGAGGACACTTGTCCTTCTTTGTAATGAGCTAGGAGGAAGTCACACAGGATCAGTGGGTATTAAGCATCATAAAAAAGGATACATATTGCAGTTTCTAGATATTCTAGGCTCAAGGGCCAATGTGAGAGTGTTCAATCTCGCCTTTGTTCTTACACATGGGTTCGGAGCCGATCCTCGGCTCCGTGCCGGCCGACTGCAAGCTCTGCATCGAGAAGAAGCTCGAGGACATCTAATACCCACAATCCCCCTCTGCCTTTACCCCAGATCTAGTTTGCCGCTGCTGCATACGCATCGCTGGGGACTAGCTCGAGGCTTTTACAGATAAGAATTTATCTTTCTGTTTAAACTTTTTCAAAAAATTACTTTAAATCTAGTCAATGAATAGTTAGAGTAGGTGTGTGAGTGGACTTAGATATCTCGGTTCCTTAGATTAGTTACTTAGTTTAACTAAAGGGTACAGAGTTTTTTTCGGGGCCTACCACCCCTACTTGAATAACTTTGACTAAGTATTTGTTGTAGTCTGCTTTATTACAGGAATTGACACTTATTACCGGATTTGACTGTTTTTCATTGGAAGTGACTTTTACTTACTGGACTGTCTTTCTTTCTTGTCATTATGTCAGAAAAATTAAAATCTGGCTTCAAACGTTGTCAGTGTGGCCAAAAGATGTCGGTCACAGACAACCACAGTTCCTGTGTCTACTGTCTTGGCCCTCTCCACTTACAAGAGGACTGCTCTATTTGTCACTCTTTTAGTGGGAGGGTCATGACAGATAGGCGCAGGAAACTGATGGACAGAGGATTGCTGAAACCCTCTTTCCAGGAGGCTCTGGATGCTTCAGACCAGGCATCCAAGTCTTCGAAGGGGTCGAAGGCATCGGAGCCAAAGTCATCGGCTCCGAGCTCTTCGAGTCTAGTTAGATCACCGGTTCCACAGACTTCGGGGCCGAGTGTTCAACTGTTGGCAGTTTCCGAGCCTCGAGTCTTGGAACCGGTGACGGAGCTCCCTCCACCGACTCTGCTGAGGTCGGCTCCGTCTTCGATCCCTTCGACTCGTTCTTCTAGACCCCTTTCCGACACCGATGTGGACCGTGTGGTGCAGAAACTGATGGAGCATACGGCCCTATCCAAGCTTATCTCGGTCTCCTCTCAGTTGATGTCGAGACTTGAAGGCCTACCACTATCTCCACCTGTTCCTCCTCCGAGACCTGTCCAGTCTTCGGAGCCGGAAGAAGCTGACCTGATGATTGTGGAGCCCTCGGTGCCAGAACCGTCTTTTTCTCGGTCGGCACCGTTCACCTCGACTCCATCCGATCCGGTACCGGAGTCTCGGGGCCGAAGATCCGTCCTTGGTTCCGGGACCGAGAGTCGGACCGATGTTTCGGTTCCGACGCTCCCTCGGGCCTCGCACGGATCGATTCGGTTCCGTCCTCGGGTCGGTGCCTTCGGCTCCTGTTTCGGGGATTCTTCCCATTTCTTGAACCGGGAGATACCTCGACTCGGGACCCGGGGGCCTTCGACCTCATGAGGAAGGTGTTGTCTACCCAGACAACCACATCAGCAGGTACAGCTTCTCCTCCCCATAAAGGACCGTTATCTTCCTCTGCACCCACGGCCACGTCCAAGCGTCGGGCACCAGTGTCTCAGCCACCCCTGGAGGGTGCCCCCTCTTCCTCGGAGGCTTCTTGGATGCTCCCACGAAGAAGTTCCTAGGAAAAGACTGTGTAAGAGGAGACACTTGGATTCTCCACAAGAATCCTTGACATCTGATACTGACTTAGATGAGTCAGAAGGGTCCCCTAAGTCACCTTCAGAGGATGTCTCTTTCTGACATCTTGGAGATCCTTAAACAGAGAGGTGACTGGCAAGCCCTCCCCCCTTCTGAGGATGAGTCAGTTTTGCTGAAGGCATTTGGTGCCCGTCCTTCCTCCTCCTGGGTCACTCCGCCCTTTGATGAGTTAATGGAATTGATTGCTCGAAGGGCGTGGGAGACTCCTGACACGGTGGAACCAGTCCCTAGGAAGCCAAATAAGTACATCACGGCACCACAGGACAAAGCTTACCTCACCAAAGGAGTTCCAGTAGACGCCATGGTGGTGGCAGCGGCCACGAAAAAGGAGATGTCGGAGTCTTCCTCATCTGTCCATCTGCCTAACAAAGATTCTAGGACCATGGACAGATACGGGAAGCGCATTTTCAGTTCAGCGGCTTTCTCTATGCGTTCCCTGAACTATTTGACTCATTTTACACGTTTACAGAGGAATCTAGTCAAAGAGTTGGGAGATACCCTCCAGGGTGCTACAGATGCCGCTGTCTCAGAGAAAGTTACAGCGCATCTCAACACCCTTACGTCCATTGTGAACTCGTCCATGAGGCTGATATCCTATGCAGGCGAAGGATCGAGTAGGGCAGCGGCTTCAGCGATTGCTCTTCGTAGGCAATCCTGGATGCGCTTATGTTCATTTGCGGAAGCCTTCAAGTCTTCCTTTACTAACGCCCCATTTGACGGAGCCACACTTTTTGGCCCTAAAGTAAAGGAGACCCTTACCTGGTGTGAACAGGAGGGAAAGACTCTGTCTGCTGTCGGAGTCCGTTTTCCACCCTTCCAGACCGTACCCCAAAGGGCAACGTGGTGGGAAAATGTGGTTTCGAAAACCCCAAGGATCTTTCCCAAACACACAGGGTGATGCCCCCTCTAGAGGCAGAGGGGGGGCAGAGGTGGAAGACGCCGCTCTGGCGGCAGAGGGGGTCCGCAAAACCAAGGTGACAGGGATAACCTCCCTGGCAAACCTTTTCAGCACTCCTGAGAGGAGGCCCGACTGTCCTGCTCTGGAGGCAGTCGGGGTCGCTTAGCTTTATACCCTCAGGCCTGGCTAAACCTTTCCTCAGACAATTGGGTAAAAAGCATTGTTACCAGAGGTTACAAAATCCCATTTCTATCCACCCCCATTCCAAAGAAAGCTCCCAGATGTACCACCCCATCTGCGAGAGCCAGCAGCTACAGAAATTTCAAAGCTGCTAGAAAAAAGAGTCATCCAACCAGTCCCAGCGGACCAAATAGGATTCGGAACTTACTCAAGGTTCTTTTTAGTTCCAAAGAAAACAGGGGACTGGAGGCCAATTCTGGACCTAAGCCATCTCAACACCTTTGTCAAGAAGGAAAAGTTCCGAATGGTCACGCTTCAATCGATCCTTCCATTCTTACAGAAGGACGACTGGATGTGCTCAATAGATCTGAAGGACGCATACTACCACATCAAAATGGCCAGGGCGTCCAGGGATCATTTGCGCTTCCGGCTAGGAGCCAGTCACTATCAGTTTCGAGCCCTGCCCTTTGGCCTGACCACAGCCCCCAGGGTCTTCACCAAATGCATGGCAGTGGTAGCGTCTCATCTGAGGCGCATAGGGTTCCAGGTGTTTCCGTATCTGGACGACTGGCTCCTGTCTGCCACCACCAGGCGTCAACTGATACAAGCCAGGGATTACACCCTACAACTTTGTACACACCTTGGCATTTCAGTAAATTTCGAAAAATCGTTGCTACAGCCATCACAGCATATCTTATTCATAGGAGCGGAATTAGATACGCGTCAGTTAGTTCTAAAACTTCCTACAGAAAGGATAGTAGCACTTCAATTCAACATATCCCTTCTTCTGTCGTCCAGAAAATCCCCAGCAAAAATTGTTCTGAAAGTTTTGGGTCTCATGGCAGCTTCTCTCATTGCGATACCATTGGGAAGACTGCACATGAGAGTGCTACAATGGCTTCTATTTGCACAATGGTCATTCCAACAACTTCCACTGACTCACGAAATACTGATAACGAATACATGCAAATCACACCTAAGGTGGTGGTTACAGACTTGCAACCTATCCGGCGGAAGACCATTTGTGCTACCCACACCGTCAGCGACAATAACCACGGACGCTTCCCTGATAGGGTGGGGGGGCATCTTTCAGGGACAGACAGTCCAAGGCGAATGGACCAATCTGGAGTACAATCTGCACATCAATGTTCTGGAGTTGAGGGCAGTGTTTTTAGCGTTGCAACACTTTGCTCCCCTTCTTCCTCCAGGGACCATTGCAGTTCAGACGGACAACATGTCCGTAGTCTGGTACATAAACAAGCAAGGGGGAACCAGGTCTTACCAACTATGCAGAGAGGCCATGAGAATTTGGCAATGGGCAGAGTCCACCGGTCGCTTTCTGATCGCAACGCACATCCCGGGGTCATCCAACGTCATAGCCGACAGGCTGAGCAGAGCAATACTATTGCCTCACGAGTGGTCCCTCAAACAGTCAGTTGCGGGAAGAATTTTTCGCAAATGGGGCCAGCCTACCTGCGATCTGTTTGCGTCTCCAATGAACGCCAAATGCAGGAGCTACTTTGCCCTATTACCCCCTCCAGGGAAGTCCCCAGGGACGCTGGTGCACGATTGGCCCCGGGTCTCCTATATGCTTTTCCTCCATTTCCCCTGATTGCAAAGTTTCTACAGAAAGCAAACAACCTTCAGAGGACTATAATTCTCATTGCTCCGTTCTGGCCTCGTCAAATTTGGTTCCCCTTTCTATTGCATCACCGCATTCGGGGACCTTGGATGCTGGACCCAGAGCCAGATCTACTGACTCACTCGTCAGGAGTTCCTCACCCATCCCTGGAATCTCTCCATCTAGCAGCTTGGCTGCTCCGCTTCCCTTTCTAGCCAGGTCAATTCCCCTTACAATCGGCGGTTCAAGATATTTTGGTAGCTTCTCATAAAGTTTCCACTACAAAGACTTACACCAGTAAGTGGAAACGGTTTGTCTTCTGGGCGGAGTCACATCAGTTGGACCCTGTTACAGCTCCGTTGAATAAGATTTTAGAATTTTTGACTGAATTATTTCAGGAAGGAGTTTCACCGGCTACCTTAAGAGTTCAGTTAGCTGCCATTTCTAACTATCATGTAGAGGAAAGTGGTGCACCTATTATGGCTCACAGACTTTGTAAAGCCTTTTTAAAGGGTTCCTTTCATATCAGACCACCAGTCAGATGTCCGACATCACCGTGGAATTTAAATTTATTACTCTCTAAATTAATGTTACCACCCTTTGAACCAGCTTCAAGTTGCACTTTGAAATTTTTGTCATGGAAAACATTGTTTCTAGTGGCTATTACATCTGCTAGACGGGTGTCTGAGCTGCAGGCCCTTTCGATCAAACATCCTTATTTAATTTTTCATTCTGACAGAGTATCCTTACGCACTAATCCATCCTTTCTTCCCAAAGTTTGTTCTACTAATAATATTAATCAATCCATCGAATTACCCACCTTCTTTAAAGACCACTCTAATAAATTAGAGTATATGTTGCACAAACTAGATGTCCATAGACAACTCAGATTTTATTTGGATAGAACAAAAGATCACAGGAAATCTGATCAACTATTTGTAGCTTTTGCTGACAGCAGAAAGGGTCTTGCAGTCACGAAACGAACTCTTTCGAAGTGGCTAACTGACTGTATCATTTATGTTTATGAAGCTTCTGATCAAACATTATCAGCAAAACCCAGAGGACATTCTACCAGATCAATTTCTACATCTTTGGCTCACGCAGCTCGTTTACCTTTAGACACTATTTGTGCGGCTGCTACTTGGGCTAAACCACATACATTTATATCTCATTACAAAGTGGACAGGGTTTCTAGGGATAGGGCAACCTTTGGTTCCACTGTGCTCAAGAACGTTCTCCCTTGAGTTCCTCAGGATCATGGAGCTAGGGACGCTACCCATGTGTAAGAACAAAGGCGAGATTGAACACTCTCACATAAAGAAGTTATGTCCTTACCATAACGTTCCATGTGGAGTGTTCATCTCGCTTGTTATTACACTCCCACCCTCCCACCCTTAGGAAGAACGTTCGATTTGGTGCCTGGTCTGGAGTATTCTCCTTCTGCTGTTGCAGTATTACTGTTACTATCATACACTGGGTATGTTTGTATATATGTATTTTATGTATATAGTTGGCATGTGTGCGTGCTTTATGTCTGGTTTGCTTGCAAACTAGATCTGAGGTAAAGGCAGAGGGGGATTGTGGGTATTAGATGTCCTCGAGCTTCTTCTCGATGCAGAGCTTGCAGTCGGCCGGCACGGAGCCGAGGATCGGCTCCGAACCCATGTGTAATAACCAAGGCGAGATGAACACTCCACATGGAACGTTATGGTAAGGACATAACTTCTTTTTTCTGCAGTTCCCAAAAAATAAATACTGATTAATACTGAAAATAATACAAGACACAGTCTGCTCAGGGACCTTAGTATGGGTTCCCCTTAGGGTGGAAGGACAAGACTTTTATTCAAGACTCTTTCTACCCTTGAATATATTAGTCTTACAACTTGGAAGTCATTAGTTTGATACCTGAAAGTCATCTTTCTTTCCTACATGGTTTGGTATTCATTTCCAATATAAGTTAATTCTGGTTTGGCCTACTCTTTTATTAAGGTCCATTTGTCAGATATTTTTTGCTTGCGGTCTTTTACTTCCTGCAATGTCCTCTGACATTGCAGCAAAATGGTTTATGAGGAAGCTTTTGAGGCAGCTGTTTTTTCTTGCTTGAGGCTAATTTTATGACATGAAGCTGTGCTTCCATTCAAATCCATTTATACAATAAAGCTCACTTATCTTTCTTTGTATACATTATTACCCCTACCAGAAAGTTTTCTGAGCTGCAAGTGTAGAGTCCTACACCACCTTTTATAAGGACAAGGTTTCATAGAGTGCCAGCCCACCTTTGCCAAAGTTGGCCTGCTACAGTTCTAAACTACTCAGTCCAAGTTTATATCTTCCCAAAGAAAAGAATAAAAATGAAATAATTTTGCATATCATGGATGTTTATCGAAAACTCAAGATTCTACATTGAGAGAATAAAGCTTCTAGGACAGTCTGAGCAGCTTTTTGTGTTGCTTAACAGTGGAAAATTAGGGTGGTGGGGTAGGTTCATTACAAACCCTTCCAAGGTGTCTGGACAAAAGTGTTTTCTTTGTCACAAATAAGGCGAGGCTTTGTTCGAGGTTGCTACAAAACTTTCCTGAAGATAACTAGTTTAAACTGCATCTTTGTTTTCCTAAAATATTTTGACTCAAGGTATGTGTGTGTGGTTGCTATCTAAACCTCTGTTCACACATTCAATAAGCATTAAAAGTTGGATGCCTAGTCAAGGGTTAGAGCTTGATTTTGTTTGGCACTATTGCAGGACATTTTGTAGAACATTTGTGAGAGCTGATGGTGCTCTGTTTGTCGCTGTATTAGAGCTCTAATCCTGCAGCAGTGTTATTTGTGGTGAACTTTGTACAGCTATGGGATACTTAATGAAAAGGTAAATATTTAAATAACTGAATTATTGCAGCTGGGACAGGTTCTACCCTTTTTCCTGCTTGTATTCTTTACTTTCAGGAGTTATGGGGAACATTGTGTGCATTTAGTTTTTTTAAACGCACCTTTATTGAATTATCACTTGTGACAGGCAAATTTACATTTATACAAAAGTAATTACATCAACATTGACAAACATTATACTTCACATATATTGTTATATATCCTATAACCTAAGCAATATTACATAAATTATTCAATTTCTGTCCCCTTTTTTTAAAACAAGAAACATCTTTATTAAACCATCACTTACGACATAAGCAATCATACATTGATTTAAATGAAAACAAGCAACACACACACAATCCTAGTTTCAAGCATTTTACACCACAAACCACAATAACACTCTCCCAATTGCAAACATTATACATCACTTATAATATACCCGTCTATACATTTAGTTTTGTACTTGTAAAGATATTATCATTAGTTTCTGTGCATTGTTATTGTTGTCACGTAAACATCGCCCCTTTTAAAATATTTATGGAGTAGGCCATTAGCTGCCACTGGTGTCTGTACTCAGTCTTGGATTCCGAGAGTCACTCCCAATGCCCCTGGATCTAATCCAAAACCCTCCCATTGCCTGAGATGTGATTGCGGCATTTCAGTGCAGCCTAATACTTGTAGCTATAAGATTTTTAATTTATATGTCTTCCTCATTTCCACAGTCCCGTATCCTACATTGTGCACTGCAAGCATGGGATGCATCTTTGGTATCACCACCAGAGTGTCGTCACTGCTTATAGCCTATTTTCTCTCCCCTAGATAGGCAAACTGGTAAAATACTGCTGCCTTACCTGTACACCCCCCCAGGCTGGCTCTTCAAGTGCCAGACTCGCACTTGGCATAAGTTTGAATGCTCTTAGTTTTAATGTTTTTGGAAATAATTTTTTTCAGTCATGTATTTTCTAGGTTAATTCTTGAGTTTTGTGCTTTTCAACCACGACTGCTGTGCAAATCTCATCTGGGGTTGTTGAACATAGCAAGACTGCAGGATGCACTGTCTTATTTCTGCACTCCCTCAAATGGTTGGTGTTCATAACTGCATAATGTTAGTCTGTCGAAACATCCTACTACATATAAAATCAGAATTAAGACTGAAATTATCTTAGCATCTGTTATCCCACTGAGTATTACAACCTTGTAGCAGTGATCCTTGCATTATAAACATCATCTGTTACAGTGAACATCTTGTACAACACAACTTTTCCTTGTATTGTCTATACTATCACTAGAAAATAATCTGTCTTAATTCTTCTCTTTTCATGCTGTTTTGACTTTTGTACTGGATGTAGTGATGAATAGTG